>NC_050189.1:20619091-20626591 GCF_008315115.2 Sander lucioperca
AAGAAGTGTTAGCGTCAACATCGCTACGTCCTGCGATGGGACTATCGTGCTTGCGCATATCGCGATGTAGACGATGACACTAAATATTGTGCAGCCCTACACCATGGAGACCCTAGAGGATCTCAGAGGTCCAGATGATACAGATCCCAGACTCAGATACACAGACCCCTCCACCAAGATGGGGGGCAAACTGACCAAATAGCAGATCTGGACATGACCTCACACCCACAGCAGTAATGATAATCATGTTGTAAATACAGCACATGAGAAAACATCAGGTGTTAAGAGCTCTGGGAGATGTTAGAGGAACTTATCAGTAGATTCTTCATCAGCAGGTTGTCCTGATCTCTTGTTCTTACGTCTTTTATACATCAGGACACCAACCACTGCAGCAGCTACAAGAACCAGAACAGCCAGAACACCTGCAGCCAGTCCACGGTATCGGCCTCCAGCAGAGGAGTTTCCATCCTCAGAACCTGAAGATAATAAAACATATGAGTCAGTAAATGTGTGATAGTGGAGCAGTCTTCATCCTCTCTGATGTTAGAAACTGCAGCTACAACCTGATACTCAGAAAAACTCTCTGAGAGAGACTACCTCACCTGCTGGATCTGTAACCTGCAGACGGATGGTTCTGATTGGCTCAGAGTCAATGTTGGCTCTCTTTTTCCGTGTGAAACCACCTGGTGCAACTCGACACTCGTATGTCCCGTTGTCGTGTCTGCTCACATTCTTCAGAATTAAAGACACGTCTCCGTCCTTCAGATCTCAGTCCACCAGCTCCACCCTGTCCTTAAAGGATGGATGCTGGTAGGTTGGATCCAGGTGTCCATCTCTGTATACGAGGACGGTATCTGGCTCCAGGTCAGGTCTGGTCCACTTTACAGCTCTGATGGAGGAATCAGCAGCCTGACATGGCAAAATGACATCATCTCCAGGCTGCACTACCACAGTCAGGTCTGAAAAACAATAACAAACTACTATTAATAATAGAAAAGTCAGAACAGACTCCAGGTGTCCTGCTGTAGGAAATGTGTTGCTGCTCTCATAGATATAACACTGATATATATATATATATGTGTGTGTGTGTGTGTGTGTGTGTGTGTGTGACTGCAGCACCACGGTGGTTTAAAACATGTTTCCTATTGTTTAAATCCACCAATGACAACACAGCACGTCACAGGCAATTTATTAGCTATACTTGATATATATTGCAGATATCAGTATTTTCTATTCTTCTTAGTCTAAAAGAACATCTTGTCATTCTTCCTCGGACAAACGACCTCACTTTTGTTATTAAGGCTTTCAATTTCAGATATCCCCCCCCAAAAAAAGAAATCTGATATCCACAAATGATTTGTAGATTTCTGTTTCTCCTTAAAGGAACACGCCACCATGTGTTGAAATAGTGTTATTCACCGTCTCCCCTAGACGTAGATAGGTACTACGTACTACTACTAAGTAGGGGTGCACCGATCTGATGTTAAGATCGGATATCGGCCCCGATATCCACTGGATTTTAGATGCCTTGCCTCGCTGGAATACGTCCACCAACCTACTAACATTATTCAAACAGCGAAGGAGGCTGACAAGGGGCTACGTTCAGTCACCCACTACAACCACACTACAACCACACTACAACCACACTACAACCAACAACCACACTACAACCACACTACAACCACACTACAACCAACAACCACACTACAACCACACTACAACCAACAACCACACTACAACCACACTACAACCACACTACAACCAACAACCACACTACAACCAACAACCACACTACAACCACACTACAACCAACAACCACACTACAACCACACTACAACCACACTACAACCAACAACCACACTACAACCAACAACCACACTACAACCAACAACCACACTACAACCACACTACAACCACACTACAACCAACAACCACACTACAACCAACAACCACACTACAACCACACTACAACCAACAACCACACTACAACCAACAACCACACTACAACCACACTACAACCACACTACAACCACACTACAACCAACAACCACACTACAACCACACTACAACCAACAACCACACTACAACCACACTACAACCACACTACAACCAACAACCACACTACAACCACACTACAACCACACTACAACCAACAACCACACTACAACCAACAACCACACTACAACCACACTACAACCAACAACCACACTACAACCAACAACCACACTACAACCACACTACAACCACACTACAACCACACTACAACCAACAACCACACTACAACCACACTACAACCACACTACAACCAACAACCACACTACAACCAACAACCACACTACAACCAACAACCACACTACAACCACACTACAACCACCAACCACACTACAACCACACTACAACCAACAACCACACTACAACCACACTACAACCAACAACCACACTACAACCACACTACAACCAACAACCACACTACAACCACACTACAACCAACAACCACACTACAACCACACTACAACCAACAACCACACTACAACCAACAACCACACTACAACCACACTACAACCACACTACAACCAACAACCACACTACAACCACACTACAACCAACAACCACACTACAACCACACTACAACCACACTACAACCAACAACCACACTACAACCACACTACAACCAACAACCACACTACAACCACACTACAACCAACAACCACACTACAACCACACTACAACCACACTACAACCAACAACCACACTACAACCACACTACAACCAACAACCACACTACAACCACACTACAACCAACAACCACACTACAACCACACTACAACCAGCAACCACACTACAACCAACAACCACACTACAACCACACTACAACCAACAACCACACTACAACCACACTACAACCACACTACAACCACACTACAACCACACTACAACCACACTACAACCAACAACCACACTACAACCACACTACAACCAACAACCACACTACAACCACACTACAACCAACAACCACACTACAACCAACAACCACACTACAACCACACTACAACCTAACTTACCTGTGGTCAAGCTAGTGTTCATACAACTAGCTTACAACTATTTAGTTTTGAAAGGGAAACAATGTTAAAGTTGTTTTTACATGTATTTATTTTACTAATTTGCAGTTTGCAGAAAAATAGTTTAGATTCTGTAACTGTTTGATGGATTCTCCTTCATATAACATTATATAATGTTAATATAATAATAGTTAATAATATAATGTTCCTCGGTATTGGGTATCAACAGATACACAAAGCCCAGGCATCGGTATCGGGACTGAAGAAGTCAGATCGGTGCATCCCTACTACTAAGTACTTTAAGTTTAAGGTGGGGCTTTGACTTTTGCCCAAAAATCATATTCAAAGTTTGTTTGTTTATTAATATTCGAATATTTATGTGATTACCGGTAGCTTCAGAGCGAGTAGACAAGCTAACACATTTACAATTCTCTCTCTGTCTGACTCATCATAGGAGACTCTAGAGGAGCTGCAGCTACAACCTGGTACTCAGAAAAACTCTCTGAGAGAGACTACCTCACCTGGAACCTGCAGACGGACGGTTCTGATGAGTCTGATTGGATCAGAATCACCGGTTTTAACTCGACACTCGTATGTTCCAGCGTCGTGTCTGCTCACATTCTTCAGAATTAAAGACACGTCTCCGTCCTTCAGATCTCTGTCCACCAGGTCCGCTCTGTCCTTAAAGGATGGATGCTGGTCATCTGGATTCAACCGTCCACCTCTGTATAAGAGGACGATATCTGGCTCCAGGTCAGGTCTGGTCCACTCTGCAAAGCTGATGGAGGAATCATCAGCCTGACATGACAGAATGACATCATCTCCAGGGTTCACTGGTAGCACAATCAGGTCTGAAAAACAATAACAATGAATAAAAGTCATGGTATTTCTAAAGACCTCCATCAGGTGTAACACTGCAGAAGGGATGTTAATTATCAGAGATATCACAGGACTTTATTACCACGAGGTCAACTCATGAAGAAGCTCCTCACTGAGATACGTGTTGACATGACTCATCAATAGTTCAGGTCTAATCCTTCAGGAAATGTTGTTTAATATCAGATCTCATCTCTTTCATAGTCACTGTCTCTCACCCCTAAAGACCATTTTATGTTTCTGAGTTAAATCTACTCCGTGGCTACGTACGGAGGACACAGACACAAACACACACACACACACACACACACACACACACACACACACACACACACACACACACACACAACTAGCTAACACTGGCACATTTACAGAAACGTTGATTAATGCACATTGTCCTAATCAAATAAATAAATCTTATTCTGTATCCGACGGGCCTCTGACATCAACTGAGCAGCCCGTCAGTGTCTCTGTTAAACAGAGATGTGAAAGCAGAAGTAGGGTCTGAGGACATATTTGGTCTTCATGATCACATTGTTGAGACTCAAGATGGCGTAGACAACCACACCTTTAACTTAATTTCACAGGTTGTCTGTACCTTTGATAAGTTGAGACAACACCATGTGACTAAGGTTCCTACTCTACAACTGAGAGCAAAAGTCTAAAGAAGAAACTGTGTAAGGTAGAGAGGTTAACCTGTGTTATATACTGTAATCATTTATGAATTTAAATTTGATATCAGTTAAATTATCAGAAAATGGATAGTCACACCCAAGGGGGGTAAGCTTCTCCTCAGACCGCGTAGCTCCTATGGCGCCATTTTGATGCTAACAAGCTATCACCTCCCGTTAGCATCCCATTGACTTCCATTTATTTTGACGTCACTTTGACAGAGAATAACTTTACATCTGAAGAGTTTAAAGACTCTATTTGTCCATTGTTTATTTCTAAAGAAACACGACAATGTATAAAAGGCTCCATTACCTTGTAGCTCACGTTATGGCTCCGTAGCAGACGTTTTTATAAAAATAGGCTAACGATTGGGTCATAACCACGAGACTTACTGTCTCATTAGCTGTTTAAGTGTAATTACTAATGTTAACTATCATTTTAGTGATCAATAATTAGCCTGTGTCTATGTTATCTCCTTACATATACCTACGCTCTCCGTCTCTGCTAGATTGGGAATGATTGAGATTTCTCTTGGCACAGCTACCAGAAGACTTCCAACTTTCAGACAGGTTGCTCACGTCACATCTACGTCTTCAAGCTCAGTTGGAGGCTGCTCAGTAACGCTCAGCCATCACCGGGAAAGATCTTCTAATATCCTCCACTGGTCTCCGTCCAGAGACACGGGACCTGTTGGTCCACTCTTATATACTGTCTATGATCACACCATTGTAGCCATTGTGCATGCAGTAGGCTGGCTAAGGTAAGCAGTGATAGTTTGATCTGTTACTGTTACACGGGTCCAAGATTGCAACGCATGTAAACATGAACGCTACTGTCTTTATAATCTCTCTTTAATAAACTGTCTGTACACTTACAAAGTTATCAATGGGTCAATTTACATGTAGGGACCCTCATTATGTTACCGTTGTAGTGTGGTAATATTTTGAGCCTTGTTAGTGGTATAAAATAGTGATTTACCCTCGTTAGCAGCTAACCACCGGTTTTCCTGTAGCTTGTTTAAAGCTAGAGACTAGGGCTGAACGATTAATTGCATTTGCGATAATATCGCGATATGTTAAAACGCGATTTTCTAATCGCAAAGGCTGCGATTTGGTCACATGACTCGCAAGAGCTAATCTGCACTCCGTAGAAAAAGCATCAACTTAGCACGCTAACGCTACGCCGTACCTTGAGCAGATTTCTGTCATTCAAACAACTCTGAGTTGTAGTTTAAAACTTTTACAGCCATTTTAATAAAATGAAGGGTTTTATTCTGGCTGGAGTCCATACATGCAGTTAATGGATACAGACACGCAGAACTCAAGGCTCGGTTGGCAACGATTAGCTCTGATTAGCAGTTAGCTCCGGTTAGCGGTTAGCAACTTCACGAGGGGGAGGGGCTGGAGGCAGCTCCTCTCTGTGCACTGTAAAAAATTACACTGGTGTGTGTGTGTGTGTGTGTGTGTGTGTACGTACTATATACTATCCATCCATCCATCCATCTTCGTCCGCTTATCCGGTAACGGGTCGCGGGGGTAGCAGCTCCAGCAGGGGACCCCAAACTTCCCTTTCCCGAGCCACATTAACCAACTCCGACTGGGGGATCCCGAGGCGTTCCCAGGCCAGGTTGGAGATATAATCCCTCCACCTAGTCCTGGGTCTTCCCCAAGGCCTCCTCCCAGCTGGACGTGCCTGGACCACCTCCCTAGGGAGGCGCCCAGGGGGCATCCTTACCAGATGCCCGAACCACCTCAACTGGCTCCTTTCGACGCGAAGGAGCAGCGGCTCTACTCCGAGCTCCTCACGGATGACTGAGCTTCTCACCCTATCTCTAAGGGAGACGCCAGCCACCCTCCTGAGGAAACCCATTTCGGCCGCTTGTACCCTGGATCTCGTTCTTTCGGTCTATATACTATATATTTTTACTTATTTAATTGTCTAGTGTGTAATTGTGTGTTGTTCATACTATAAAATGATTTATTGTTTGTCTTTGTTGAATAATACAGAAGACAAAGAGCTTAAAAAAATAATCGAATTGCAATCGCAATATTTGGGAAAAAAAATCGCAATTAGATTATTTCCAAAAATCGTTCAGCCCTAGTAGAGACACATTCGGTTAGCATGACAACATGTCCCAGAGAACGGTTGACTCGGTACACACATGTTAATAACCCGTAGGAACTGTCCTTTAACGTGCTACATTGACGAGACGTCAGCGTTAGCTCATGCTAATGCTAACGTGCGGTGGTGAACGTTAGCGCATGTTAATCCTCGGTGGGTAACGGTAACGTTTTAAGGTTAGGCCTACAACATCCTTCAACACGTTCATCCAAATCGAGCCAGCACTAACTCCAGCACCGGGTGATAACGGCAGTAACGTCGGGGGAACAGACCGTATCGCCCCAGACCTCCGAGTCTGGCTGGCCGCGGTGTTGTGATGGCATCCTCCTCACGACGCTGAAGTTGGCATCCGATTCGCAGCTTCCGATTCGGCAGTTAAGGGGAAATTTAAGGGGAAAATAAAACTGTCCGATTTACATCGCTAAGTGACTGATCCTCCGTTTTTTTAACCTCTTACTGTATTGAATGAGTGTTAGTCATTAAGGTAAATTATTAATTATGTCTAAAACACACTTTTAGATTATTGAAAGCTTTATTCTAATTGTGAAAATGCAATAAAGGGAGATTTTACTGTTTTTTTCACACATAGACAACATTGGACCAGGTCCAGATCCAAAACCACAATACCTAAACTTGTCAAAACTGGACAAGAATTAACCCAGAGAGGCTAAAGAGTCTTAAAAACAGTTTTCAGATTAGTAATGCCTTTATTTTATTGCCACAGCATGGCCTTTGCTAATTGACATTCAACGTAGAAGTCCACGTCTCTCCA
>NC_050189.1:20631591-20737740 GCF_008315115.2 Sander lucioperca
CACTGAATAATAAAATATTTCCCTTCCTTGTCCGTCTTAAGCTCCACCACACCAAAGGAAACATCCTTAAAACAAAATGAGAAATCTGTAACGAAATAGGTTTGGATAAATTGAAGGACGTCTGACCAGAATGTTTCTGTGTGGGAACATTTCCAAAATAAATGGGAAATATCTTGATCTGATTTTTTTACAGAAAGCGCATTCAGAGATTAGATATAGATTTCTGCGACTGCATTGTTTCAAGTCATCATTCTAATTGTAGTTATTTGAAATGACATTAGTATCAGTCAACATGTATTTCAAATATTCAACATTTTGAAGTTTTAACTTCAACAATCAAAGTTGTAGATATCTGACTAGTGAGAATATCATTTTGACCTGGAGAAATGCTATGGATATAATAACTGTAATTACAGATAGGAATGTGGTTCCTTTAAATGTTGAAACTGCAATAGTCCACGCCCTCCCTCCTGCTCCTTCCCTCCTTCTGTCTCTCTCTGTCCCTCCCCCCTCCCCTTATTTATGCAACAAGCATTTTTCATGCAGTTGGTCAAATATAAGATCACGCTTTTAGCTGACATTTTCTTTCACAAAACATCATGTAATTCTACTTAGTAGATAATAAATCCAGTTGAAGGTCTTATTTAGAGACAGATTCGTCCTCTATGTCCCCCTGAGATATTCTGATCATCAGATGATTTTATAATTACAATAACAACAATATTCACAATGTATACTATATATAATATATTAATTATATATTATAATATATATTATTATATAAATATTATATATATATATATATATATATTTCTTTTAAAAGCTTGCTGGGATACAGCTCAGTGTTGAGTATATTATTGTTACATTCAGTTACATACATAATATTATCAAATTTAATCTGTTTAATGGACAAAAGTATTTCTGTGTACTACTGCTGAGTTGATATTGTCTGAACATCTCTGTGTTCTTCAGTCAAACATCACTCTGATCTTAAACATTTGAACTGACCTACATTTGACTTTTATCTGAACACATTTTTGAATATGGAGTTGTTTTGTTTTTACTTGAGGAAAATGTATTTAAAGTAAAAGTACTTTTCTTCTTCTTTGAAGCAACTTTTACTCAAGTAAATGTTCTAGTTTTCTAAAGGTAAAGTTCAACAGGTTGTCCTGATGTGTTGTCCTTATATCTTTTATATATCAGGACACCAACCACTTCAGCAGCTACAAGAACCAGAACACCTGCAGTCAGTCCAAGGTATCGGCCTACAGGAGAGGAGTTTCTATCCTTAGGGACTTCATTCACTGGGTTTTCATCCTTGGAGTGTCTGCTGTTTGAACCTGAAGATAATAAAACATATGAGTCAGTAAATGTGTGATAGTGGAGCAGTCTTCATCCTCTCTGATGTTAGAAACTGCAGCTACAACCTGATACTCAGAAAAACTCACTGAGAGAGACTACCTCACCTGCTGGCTCTGGAACCTGCAGACGGATGAATCTGATGGTTATGATGGTTGTGATTTGGTCAGGGTTCAACTCTGATTCAACTCAACACTTATATTTTCCGTTGTCGATGCTGCTCACATTCTTCAGAATTAAAGACCTGTCTCCGTCCTTCAGATCTCTGTCCACCAGCTGCACCCTGCCAAAAAAGGATACATGCTGGTGTGTCTCCATGCCTCTATCTCTGTAGAAGAAGACGTACTTTCTTGGCTCCAGGTCAGCTCTGCTCCACTCTACAGCTCTGATGAAGGAATAATCAGTCTGACATGGCAGAATGACATCATCTCCAGGATTCACTACCACAATCAGGTCTGAAAAACAATAAAAAACTACTATTAATAATAAAATGTCATGTTGTTTCAACAGTTGTCTACAGGTGTGTCCCTGCAGAAGGTCTCTGTAGAGTCTCACTGCAGACAACTGCAGAGATATCACAGGACTTTATTACCACAAGGTCAACTCTATCTAAAATGAGACCATTCAACCAGCCAATCAGAGCCGTGGAAACATGTTGGCAGATTATTTTATAGATAGGAGTCGGACCGATGAGTCACAATCTCAGGGGTGTACGATTCAGAAAATGTCACGATTCGATTCAAAAACAATTCACAATATGTAAATGTAGGTGCTTTTCCCATGTGTACTTTTCCCATGTGTGTGTGTGTGTATATATATATATATATATATATATATATATATATATATATATAGACCCAGCTGCAGGGGGTGCTCCACAGCCTTCAACTCCACACGGAGCAGTGCTGGTGACATCCAGGGGGGGTGGCTGTTAGGGTTCCACATAGATATAGAGACGCCTAGACACATCACACTTCGTTCTTCAGTTCTACAGAGTATGTGTGACAAAGAAAAGAAATAATGGGTATGAGACATTGACTGTTAAACCAATATGACATTCTGTTTATGCTAAATGTATGTCATACGTCATTAGTACTTATTTAGACTACATGTGATGTATGATTGGAATGCAGAAATTTGTTTAAATATCTTGAGTCTACAGTCAATGTGGTGACGCTGAGGTTATACAGCAACCACTCAAGGACTGTCCAACATATCCACATAGGAACAGCAACTATCGAGGGCAGAATAATCCCTACGTTGCTATGGACCGAGGACAGTCTACCCCGGAGTCCTAGAGTTAAAGACTGTTAAGTTCATGATATTAATGTTCACGTGATAAGATGTGTATCTCAGGTTAAGAATTGTAGTTTACCCACGTTAAGGGGGAGATCTAATGATAAGCGACTGCAGGCCACCGTAGTCGCGGTGTGACGTCATCGGGGTGCGCCTGGAATCACAAGTAAAAACGTGTATGCTTGTCAATAAAGAAGCAGGTTAAACTCATGTTGGACTAACGGATTCTTTATCAATGATTACCGTTCATGACAGTAACTGATGTATTTCTCCATGAGTCCGCTATGTTAGTGATAATAACATTACGTTACCTAGCTTGTTTGGTAGCTAGCTAGCCTGCTAATTCCACCCAATGTGCTTTAATGCTAACGTCACCCATCTACGATAGCAATGTGTTTTCATTACTTCGATAAGTGTGTGAATGAAAACATTAAGCTGTTTACTCTTAGTAATCTAGTGTCCGCCCAGACGGCTAGTTAGCTAATGTTAGCTTGCTGAGGCTTCAGCATCATCTGTATTAGAGAGAAGAATCACTTCATCCCTACTTACTGGAGTTCAGCAACTACATATATATATATATATATATATATATATATATATATATATATATATATATATATATATATATATATATATATATATATATATATATATATATATATGTATATATATATATATGTATAGGGGGGCGCAATATTTGTTAAGGCAAAATATGTGTCTAACCATTCTGAATGAAGTAGTGTGGTGCTGCAGAGATGTCCCGGCCTACAAATCATATCCTACAGACTACAGAAAACATCTTTGTGTGGTACAGATCCTCGCGAAAAAATCACACTTCAATCAGTTTATTTTTTTTCAATGAAAATGAGAATAATGATATAAAAATGATCATTCCCTCCAATATCGTGAATCATATCGCAATATCAGTCAAAATAATCGCAATTAGATAATATCCTGATATCGTGCAGTTCTAATATATATATTACATTATATTACACAGACATTATACATAAACACAAAGTAAAATTGTGGCTGTATTATTTGTATCCCAGTCAATAATTACTCTTGAGAAGTCTGTAGCCATGAGAGCTGACTGTTGAGCTGAACTGTCACCTTCTTTACCAAGAAAATTCATATCTATTTATGTAGCTTTATATTTTCATTGTATTTTTCTATTGTATTTAACGCACAATAATTCAAAAACACACTGAGAGAGACTCACTCACCTGGCCCTGTAACCTGCAGATGGATGGTTCTGATGGTTCTGATGGTTCTGATGGTTCTGATGGTTCTGATGGTTCTGATTTGGTCAGAGCCAATGATGATGAGATGTGATTCAACTCGACACCTGTATGTTCCAGTGTCGTGTCTGCTCACATTCTTCAGAATTAAAGACACGTCTCCGTCCTTCAGATCTCGGTCCACCAGCTCCACCCTGTCCTTAAAGTCTGGATTCTGGTGGTCTGTATCGAAGAGTCCACTTCTGTAATAGAGGACGATACGTGGCTTCCAGTAATCTCTGGTCCAACCTAAAACATTGAAGGGTTCAGCAGCCTGACATGGCAGAATGGCATCATCTCCAGGGTTCACTGTTACCTCAATCAGGTCTGAAAAACAATAATAAACTACTATTAATAATAAAAAGTCATGTTGTTTCAACAGTTGTCTACAGGTGTGTCCCTGCAGAAGGTCTCTGTAGAGTCTCACCTGATGGAGACGTTCACTGATCTGTCTCAACTGCAGAGATATCACAGGAGACTTTATTACCACAAGGTCTACTCTTTAGAAGACTGGGATGTGAAAATGGCACCGTTCACACAGCCAATCAGAGCCGTGGAAACATGTTGGCAGATTATTTTATAGTTAGGAGTCTATGAAACATACACACATAATGAAGAATACCCCCCCCCCCCTGTGTCTCTGTCCCTCTCAACCCTTTGTTTCTTAACTGTGAAGTTAGAAACCGTGGGACGATTAGGGATGGGCTACACCTAACTTTTTATAATTCTAACCGATACCGATACTGATACATTTCTTAAAATGGTGTGACGATGTGATTTTAGTTTTCAAATAATGGTCTTTTAGAAAAAAAGATCATTAGAAATACTGGCCGTTAAAAACAAAATCACAAAAGAAATTATGAGTCCAATAAATAAAAATGTGTACGTTAAACAATAGGACAGTATTATAGAGAATACTGACTAAATAATAATACAATAAATACAAATAAATATGTAAATATGAATAAAATACCAACACAAAACATGAATTCCAAAGCACCTGTACGGCTCTGTACCTGTGCTAATGGCAATACATATCTATTCTAATATCTGATGTTGATAAAAGCATCTTCATCAGCCTACAGGCCAAGTTAGATAACTTATATATCCATCCTTAGAACCTGAAGAGGAATAAACATATGAGTCAGTAAATGTGTGATAGTGGAGCAGTCTTCATCCTCTCTGATGTTAGAAACTGCAGCTACAACCTGATACTCAGAAAAACTCTCTGAGAGAGACTACCTCACCTGGATCTGGAACCTGCAGACGGACGGTTCTGATCGGCTCAGAGTTGATGATGCCAGCTGGTTCAACTCCACACTCGTATGTTCCGTTGTCGATGCTGCTCACATACTTCAGAATTAAAGACACGTTTCCGTCCTTCAGATCTCTGTCCACCAGCTCCACCCTGTCCTTAAAGTCTGAATGCTGGTAGGTTGGATCCAAATGTCCATCGCTGCAATAGAGGATGTTATATGGCGTCAGGTCAGCTCTTCTCCACTTTACAACACTGATGGAGGAATCATCAGCCTGACATGGCAGAATGACATCATCTCCAGGGTGCACTGTTACCACAATCATGTCTGAAAAAGAATAATAAACTACTATTAATAATAAAAAGTCCTGTTATTTCAACAGTTGTCTACAGGTGTGTCCCTGCAGAAGGTTTCTGTAGAGTCTCACCTGATGGAGACGTTCACTGATCTGTCTCAACTGCAGAGATATCACAGGAGACTTTATTACCACGAGGTAATCTCTATCTAAAATGGGACCATTCACCCAGCCAATCAGAGCCGTGGAAACATGTTGGCAGATTATTTTATAGATAGGAGTCGGACCGATGTGTAACAATCTAACACTATATAAATATATCAGTATAAATCTGTTTCAAATGTGACATTTTACAACGTTTGCAAATTAGCTTAAAATGAATTAATTTGAATATATTTAAGATGTAATATACAGTGCTGATCAGAATAAGTTTATGAAGCCATGCTAAAGTTGACTAAAAACAGCAATAAAAAAAACATCTTTAGGAAATTGATCTTAAAGCCTTAATTCAAAAATGAGGAAAAATCCAATTTTTAAAGACACCAATTTTCTTTGTGAATGAATAATGTATGGTACATAAATAAATGTTCTTCCTTAAAATACAGGGGGCATAAGTAAGTACACCCCTATGTTAAATTCCCATAGAGGCAGGCAGACTTTTATTTTGAAAGGCCAGTTATTTCATGGATCCAGGATATATGTGCCTGGTATCATTGGAAAGGAAACACTCTCAGGGTGATTCTAGGCCTTACTGACACAGAGTCACAGAGGCTACAATGGAGTTTTTTTTTTAATTTCTGTCCAAGTCATACATCTGTACAATTATTAAAATACACTGCTGTAAACCCATCTGACAGGTGACAGACAACACATGTCTCAGTTTACTACAGAAGAAATCCAGAAGCCAAAAGACTCTGAAAAGACTCTAAAATGGATTTTATATGAATTTTTTTCTACAGATATGTGTTTTTTTATTTCCATTTGAAAAGTGCAAAGAAAAAAGCCAAAAAACTACTAAATACAACACTTCTCAAATACACAAACACACCCACATCAATCACCTTTCCAATGATACCAGGCTGACCCCAGAGTGTCAGAGTATATGGGAGCTGTACCACTTTTAATTTGGGTATGACGTTTAGACCAAAAAGCATGGATTTCAAGCGTTTCTTCAGCCACTTCTGTCTACAACAGTCGAGAACTCTTTCGACATTATGTAAGTTCATGAAGTAATCTGAAAACTGCTGCCCAGTTTAAAAAAATACAATGCAACTGATCTCAGCTGGTATTCTGTCTGGAATGGAGAGGAATGGACATTTCTAAGTGACCCCAAACTTTTGACCGGTAGTGTACAAACTGTCAGAATGGCACTTTAACAGCATTTGAGGCTAGATGGGATACAGCTACGGTGACGACAGTTAAGTTTAGGCACCAAAACGACTAGTTGAGTTCAGGAAACAGGTCATGGTTTGAATTAAAACTCTAGAGGAACAAAACACATTCTCCTGGGTAAAAGTATAACAAATATATGATTATATTAGTCTAGATTTTGCAGGATTTTGGCGTAACTTTTGGCCGTAGCTGTATCCCTTCTACTGTAAACATCCCACCTGTTGTGGCTCTTGAACTTCATCCAAAATGAAACTGCACAGACTGCAGCCCCCCCTACTGGCCAAATGACCTTACTGTTCAATTATACTGAAAGGCTGAATTGGAGCTTCAGAGGAAAATTTAGCAGAGAATTTGACTATGTTAACAACATTGGCTTAAAAACAAAGGGGGAAGAAACAAAAAATAAAATCCTCTGCTGGAAAAAAACTTCCATGCATTAAAAGATACTTCTTCTAATACGCACAAAACCCAAATTTTTTCTTGGCAAGAGCAGGGATACACAGCTCACGATTGTGTAGTCAAAACAGAGAAATACTGTATATTCTCCTACAGATTAAGAAAAATAATGAATTTTCTTAATAAATAAATGTTATTCTTGGCTTAATTGTTCAGTGTCTTTGGGTTCAAATAACATTACCATGATCCCATAGGTATCCAAAATTTGAGAAAGTGACGTTTATTTAAGCTGAAACAGGGTGCTTGGGACATTTCTGTTACCACGGGTTTACAGACACGTCTCTACTGATTGGTTATCACCTGGAAAACAGCCAATAATCGAGAGACACATCCACCAAACGAGAGAAGACACAACTCAAGCCTTGCACGCCGTTCCCAGCTCTTTGCCTGAGGGAAGCCCACAGTCTCAGACTTAAAAATACTCTGGTTTAAGATTTTAATAGTGGTTTTGTACATTATCCCTTAGTATAGACCACAGTAGGATGATTATCTCAAAATCTATCTACATACAAGAATAGCTTTTAATGTGTTACAGTGTGCTATTTGCTATAATAATTTCAACTTGTGTAAATTGCCTATAGGCCTACCCTGAAAAGGGCTTTATAAATAAAATGTAATATTATAAGTAATTGTGTATGATTTATCCATCTTACTTTAGCAATTCATGATATTTAGATAGATTGATACTTTATTGATCCCCAAAGGGAATTTCAAGTAATTTCGTGGGACCTATACTGACCAGTTTTGTTACATGGGTTAATGCAGGATCAATTGATCGGCACATCTTCCTGACATCTGTACTACGTATAACAGATGTCAGGAAGATGAGCCTGAGACCGCATCTGTAGGCTGCGATGTATGAAATACGTTAGAACGGTGTATGTATATATACGTCGCAGAGAGTAAATTAGTACCGGGGGCGCCCGGATTGCTCAGCTGGTAGAGCGGGCGCCCATATAGGCTATAGAGGTCCGGTCCTCGACGCAGGGGGCCCGGACTCGACTCTGACCTGCGGCCCTTTGCTGCATGTCCCCCCCCCCCCCCCCCCCTTCATGTCTTCAGCTGTTTTATCAAAATAAAGGCCTAAAATGTCCTAAAAATAACCTTAATTTAAAAAAAAAAAAAAAAAATGATATACATGTTATTTATATGCAAATGCCACAATCGTTTCCGAAGAACGGAGTCGCCCTGCCATTTGTTTCGCCTGTAAATAATGCACATTTGCAACAAAAATGACTTAATAAATGACTTTTTTGAGCGCCAGACTTGTCACGCGCACACTGATTACTATAAACACCTGTTAAGCAGCAGGTGGTTTAGCAGGTTGATAATTAAGGACATTGTATGGGGGGGGGGGGGTTTGAGACATAAACTGCACGTACACATAAAAGCTGATATTTACCAGAAGCTGCTCCAGAGAGAAATAACATCAGGAAGAGAAATGGAGCCATGAGAGCTGAGAGAGGGGAGATCCTCCGTTATCTTCTTTATATCCGTTATCTCCTTTATATCCGTTATCTCCTTTATATCCGTTATCTCCTTTATATCCGTTATCTCCTTCACAGAGAGAAGAAGAACCGGTATCTCCTGAAGAAAACGGGACCTGTGTTTTGATTTTTTTGCAAAGCGAAGATTTGTCCCGCCCTAATCTGCCTCTGATTGGTTTACCTATTCTTCTTTTTCTTTTTTTGTCAGATTACTACTTCTGTAGTATACCACCATCAACTGTACAGGAGTGTGTACTACCATGAACTTCATAGAGTCTAGGCTTGTATTCATTCAAACCATATTATTATATTATACCAGTATTATTAAGATAAATAAGTCAAGTTCTAAGTCTCTCCCTTGTCATTCCCTTTTCTTCAAGTATATCATGTATTGCGTTCTCTCCTTCTATTTCCTGCCAGTTTATTCTACTATCATTATATTTCTCGCATACAAAAAGTACATGTTCTACATCTTCTTTGTCTTGGTATTCTATGTATAATCTATTACCATGTCCTACCATAGATATATATCTATGATGTCCTACTGTGTGTAAGGTAGCATTCAGTCCTGTGTGACCTAGTCTCAGTCTGGTATATAGACCACTTCTTCCCTTTTGTGTAAACTCAGCGCAGTAACCCATTTCCTGGTCACAGTCTTCTGTATTTTATGGTAGTGTCTGGCATTAAGCTCTGCCTCCCATTCAGTTTGCCATATTTGAATAATTTTCTGATTTAATCACAGATTTGGCTACACCCTTGCCCATTGGAACATTAATTCCTATATATTTGTTTTCCAGCATCTTTTTTTTGTAATGTTCTCAGCCTCTCCGTTTCCTTTAATGATTATATGAGCCTGGACTCTGAGCTGTTCACCTCCAGCTCTTTCAACCAGCTGTCTAGGACCAAATCTGTTTAATGAGATGTCTGTGCAATATCACTACTCTCAATATCTATCACTCATTGAATATGATCACCACCAGTAGCGGAGATAGCGTGGGTGCTTGGGTGTGGCCACCCCAGGGCCCCGTGCCAATCAGGGGCCCCTCAAACGCTGCCGATCTTGCGTCACTTGACGAGAACGGGGGCCAAAGTGACACATTGCAGATTATTATCTGACAGAAGCTAATTACTGCAGATGATCTCATGTTATAATAATCCAGCTCTTCTTATCAAACATATAGATAATAGAGCCATGTCAGTTATATAGTGTGGCACTGATTGAGCTCACCTGGCCTGTTCAGCACCATCGCTGTCCATCAGCTGTCTCTGTCCACCAGCTGTCTCTGTCCATCAGCCGTCTCTGTCCATCAGCTGTCGCTGTCCATCAGCTGTCTCTGTCCACCAGCTGTCTCTGTCCATCAGCCGTCTCTGTCCACCAGCTGTCTCTGTCCACCAGCTGTCTCTGTCCACCAGCTGTCTCTGTCCATCAGCCGTCTCTGTCCACCAGCCGCCTCTGTCCACCAGCCGTCTCTGTCCATCAGCCGTCTCTGTCCACCAGCTGTCTCTGTCCACTAGCTGTCTCTCTCCACCAGCCGTCTCTGTCCATCAGCCGTCTCTGTCCATCAGCCGTCTCTGTCCACCAGCTGTCTCTGTCCACCAGCTGTCTCTGTCCATCAGCCGTCTCTGTCCATCAGCCGTCTCTGTCCACCAGCTGTCTCTGTCCATCAGCTGTCTCTGTCCATCAGCTGTCTCTGTCCATCAGCTGTCTCTGTCCGTGGTGCTGAAACATTTCTACTTGACTGGCAAACTTCTTTCTTAGTTCATCAATACTAACTTGTGTCTTTTCTTTGTGTTCTATTAGACATATAGACTTACTTGGCTCAACCAGTGACACATTATAATGTGCATTCATCAGATATTTTACTGTTTGTTTTTAACGGTTACAATTTTAAAATGACTTGGTAGCAGAGGGCCCCATGATGAAGCTCCGCCCCCACTGTACTGAGAGTCTAGCTCCACCCCTGATCACCACTATTGGGCAATATTCAAATAATGTGCAATAACCCACACTAAATACAACACTGTATATAAAACCATATTTAGTTATTGTGTTGTATGTATATAGCGTCTCAGAACTGTGCACCTTACCTTTTTTTGCACTACTTATTTTATTCCATGTTATATTTATTTTACGTACATGTTGGCACTGGAGAAGGAGTTACTTTTAATCTCACTGTACATGTGTATAGTGACAATAAAAGGTATTATATTCTATTCTACATTTGTGCTTGTTTTGAACGTGACCTTAGTGAAGTAGGTTACATACGTAACTAAACTTACAATAAGTTAATGTTGAACGCAGGCGTGATACAAGTAGTTTAGGGAAACCGTCACGTTTCTACGTATTTATGCACATATCGGATCGTGCAGGCAGCACAGATCGCGTACCGTCACAGTACACAAACAGCGGACTCCTGGGTGAGAGTCTTGTGTTTGTTTATCCATCCCAGGCTCCCAGGAAGTGCGCCAAAAGTCGCTGGTTAACGGTTAATGGACCTCTAAGTGAACCGGCCTCTGAGACTGACAGGGAGGCCAGTTTATGACAGGGAATACACCACAGAGAGGGTTCTCTTTCTGGGTTTGGCTCCTTGCAGCCCGGGGCTGAGTCAGCTGTACAGCTAACCAAGCTAACGAGCTAACAGCAGCTGACTACAGATAGCAGCATTTACATAATCGTATGGGTTTGATTTTCAAGAAAGTTCACCCCGACTGTCACATGGAGAATCTGGACACAACTGAATGCTAATGTTGCATTATGAGCGTCATAATTTACTTAATGACACTCAAGTCCAAAGACATGCAGTACAATATAGAGTAGTAGTAGTAGTAGTAGTAGTAGTAGTATAACTTTATTGTCCCCGTGGGGCAGTTGGTTTTGCAGCACTTCATGACAGGACATCAAACATATGATACAAACAGATAGTCCCTCCATCAGTCACCGACAGACATAACAGGATAACATACATCATCACACACTACAATACATTACACACTGTTGGGTCTGACCAGGCCAGCTGGACATCTGGCTTATTCTGACTGATTTAAGGCTTTTATGGCTTGTGGTACCAAAGAGAATTTGGATCTGTTCTTGGTCAGAAATGACGCCTAGATGGCAGTAGTCAGTAGTAGTAGTAGTAGTAGTAGTAGTCACATATAATGTTATTGTCCTCTCTCACCAGTCTGTCTTTGTAAATGTGTTCAGTGGTCTCTAGTGTTATCCAGAGTAACTTAGTGGTAGTAGTAACTGTTTTTCTGACGATGCTTTATAAACATCAGCAGGTGGTCCTGATCTCTTGTTCTTATGTCTTTTATATATCAGGACACCACCCACTGAAACAACTACAGGAAGCAGAACACCTGGAACAGCTGCTGCCAGTCCAACGAGGAGGCCTCCAGGAGAGGAGTTTCTATCCTCAGGGACATCATTCATGGAGTTTTCATCCTTGGAGCGTCCGCTGTTTAATCCTGAAGATAAAATAAAACATACGAGTCAAATGTCTGATAGTGGAGCAGCCTTCATCCATCTGTTGTAAAGACCAGTTTTTACTAATTAAGAATAATTTCCAAACTCAAGTCTGTTCTGTCATACAATGATCTGGAAAAAGTCATCCATGCTTTCATAACCTCCCGCCTAGACTATTGTAACTCTCTCTACCTTGGTCTCCCTCTGACTCTGGTGGCACGGCTTCAGATGGTCCAAAATGCAGCAGCTAGGCTGCTCACAAACACAAAAAAGCGAGAACACATTACACCTGTCCTAGCCTTCTTGCACTGGTTTCCAGTCCAGTCTAGGTTACAATTTAAAATACTGTTGATGGTTTTTAAAGCTCTTCACGCCCTGGCCCCCAGCTACATAGCAGATATCATTCATCCCCACGTAGCTCCCAGGTCCCTCAGATCCTCCAGCCAAGGCCTCCTCCATGTCCCACGGTCCCGGCTTAACCAAAAAGGTGACAAAGCCTTTTCTGTTGCTGGCCCTCAGCTGTGGAACCGACTGAACTATTCTCTGATGTTAGAAACTGCAGCTACAACCTGATACTCAGGAAAACTCACTGAGAGAGACTCACTCACCTGGCTCTGGAACCTGCAGACGGACGGTTCTGATTGGCTCAGAGTCGATGATGGATCTCTTTTTTCAGCTGATGCTACTCGACACTCGTATGTTCCAGTGTCGTTGCTTCTCACATTCTTCAGAATTAAAGACACTACCCTGTCCTTAAAGGATGAATGCTGGTAGGTTGGATCCACGTGTCCATCTCTGTAAGGACGTACTCTGGTGGCTTCAGGTCAGGTCTGCTCCATTCTACAGCTCTGATGGAGGAATCAGCAGCCTGACATGACAGAATGACATCATGTCCAGGGTTCACTGTTACCTCAATCAGGTCTGAAAAACAATAATAAACTACTATTAATAATAAAAAGTCATGTTGTTTCAACAGTTGTCTACAGGTGTGTCCCTGCAGAAGGTCTCTGTAGAGTCTCACCTGATGGAGACGTTCACTGATCTGTCTCAACTGCAGAGATATCACAGGAGACTTTATTACCACGAGGTCAACAGCTGTTGTTGAGACACATGAAGCTGATCAACTTCTAATCAATAGTTCAGGTCTTAGCATCTCCTGAGATTAGAACAGCTGATCTGATCTGATCTCTTCCTCAGTCAGCGTCTCTAAAACAGAACAACAGACTCCAGGTGTCCTGATGTAGGAAATGTGTTGCTGCTCTCATAGATATAACACTGTTATATATGTGTGTGAGTGCAGCACCACGGTGGTTTAAAACATATTTTTCCTATTGTTTAAATCCACCAATCACAACACAGCACGTCACAGACAAGCTGTTTTAACATTTAGTAGCTATACTGGATATTTATTTAACTTAAATTAGGAGTTTACGAGAAGAAATGATGCAAGTCATTTTGAAAGGTTGTGTAAATGCTTTTGCTGCCAGTTGTTTAGTCTCTTTTCATTAATCGTTTGAACTTTGAATGTCTCGTATCACAAACTCAAACTAACCTGAGGTTCATTCCTCTTCAGTTCTGACCTCACTGCTGAGCTGCACAAAAAAAAAACCAAGGTCAGTATAAACTTTAGATTTTTTAGATACAACAGTTAGGCCCCCATCAGAACAGAGCCAGTTTTAGCAGCCTGGGGCAGTTTGCGCTTCATGTTTTTTGCAGAAAAGAAAAAAAGAAAATTTCTCTTCCCCACATTTGACTGAGGATGGTTAATTTTGTGGTTGCCTAGCAAGAATAACAAAAGTCGCAAATTGGTCTGATGGGGGCGTCTTCAACAACAAAGGCAGTGCACTGAGCCTCGTGTTTTTCAACCTGTAGAACAGCTCTGTCTGATCACATATGCACCATGGTACTTTGTAGACAAATGTGTTTCTGCCTGTTAAGACTATTCAAATGAAGAGGATTAAAGTCTTTCAAGCTTCCTCTTGTAGAGTGTCTCTTTGTGGTGAGGAGTACTTTTGTAGTACTATTCACAATTAAGCAGCATCTTCATATTAATGAATATTTTTACCATCGTCAGCCAGTCAAGAGTTTTCAAATGAATAGGAGGGAGATGTGTACAGGTGTGAATTTTAATAACCTGATATCAACATATGTTGAGCCTATAGGAAGGCTGCCCTCGACCCCAGGACTACCGATGTCTTCAGAGAGGGGGGTACGGCTCCACTTTGTGCAGCCTGCCCTTTAGATTTTGTGTAACAGAATGTGCTGTGCAGTGCCGTGTAGATCCACCCACTCACATAGATATAAATCCTCGGACCGTACCAGGTATCATTCTGCATCGATCCTGAGACCGTACGCTACGCACCAACTAAAGTGAAGTGCTGTGTAGAATCAGATCAATTGAACAGAGAGAACAGGGAAGGAGAGGATTGACATACTCTGCTCTCATGGCTCCATTTATCATCCTGCTGTTCCTTCTGTCTGAAGCAGCTTCTGGTAAATATCAGCTTTGACTGTGAAAATTCATGTAGACTTTGTTTATACAGCAGGACACTCAGTGTCTGTTAGTTAGTGCCGTTTGATGCTGACTGTGAAAGTAGTAAGATTGAATCAAACAATGACATGCTTAAATTTGATTGGTTAGAAATTGATTAGCTTTACGTGTCTCCACGACAGTTTGTTGATATTGTGGGAACACAGTCATGTGACAGAGGCCATCTGTAGTCTCCAGGCTGTGGAAATCCTTTTAAAATAAGACATTCTATTTATTATTTATTTATTATTCTTTATTGTTTTTCAGAGCTGATTGAGGTACAAGTGCAAACTGGACAGGATGCCACTCTGCCATGTCGGACTGCTTATTCCTCCATTGATGCTGTAGAGTGGAGAAGAGCTAACCCGAAGCCAGACGTCCTCCTCTTTTATAAATATAAGCAAACAGAAACACTACATCCAGACTTTAAGGAGAGGGTGGAGCTGGTGGACAGAGAGCTGAAGGGCGGAGACGCGTCTTTAATTCTAAAGGCTGTGAGCAGACAGGACAACGGAATATACGAGTGTCGAGTTAAACCAGATGATTCAAGCCGTAAAAAGAGAGCCATCATCATCTCTGAGCCAATCAGAACCATCAAATTCATCCGTCTGCATGTTATAGATCCAGCAGGTGAGTATCAGGTTGTAGCTGCAGTTTCTAACATCAGAGAGGATGAAGACTGCTCCACTATCACACATTTACTGACTCATGTGTTTTATTATCTTCAGGTTCTGAGGCTGAAGAATCAACTCCAGGTCCGGAGGATGAAGAATCATCTCGTGTAGGCCTATACATTGGATTGGGAGCCTTGGGAGCTCTACTCGGTGGTATTGTTACAGCTGCTGCAGTGGGTTAATAATATTTAATAAATGGTCTATAAAGCATCAAGTAACATTAATTTGGCCCCATTAAATCTTTTTTGGCAAAACATTTAAAAGAGATGTTTTTTGATAATTTGTACACTGATAATAGCTAAATAATGTTTAGAAATTATTAACCATTAAAAAGGCATTATTTTCATCAGATGCAACTTCATAATAGACATCCAAAAAATGTTTATTGATGGTTTATAAATAATATAATAATAATATATGTATATATATAACATTTTACTTGGGCGAAAGTACTGTTGCTTTAAAGAAATGGAAAAGTTATGTTACTTAAGGTACTTTTTCTGTCAATAAATTTTCTTCAAGTAAAAACAAAATGACTCCATAATTGATTCTTGAAATATTTGCTCAGATAAAAACATAAAAATAAGTTATTATTGCAGAAACATTACATATTTTACCTTTGTTCAGCCCTATGACAGTCATTCTCACACTCACACATTAGCCTCATGCTCCACCCGTCCAGCACGCTGAGTGATGCAAATCAAACACACCTGCTGGGATTCAGAAACATGAGGAAGTTGATTTAAAACTTCACAAAGATAAAATCACAGTGGGATTTAATAGATTTTCTACAAAAAATATCAAGAAATGGCCATTATCAAGTGTTAATTTATTATCATGATTAAGAAGATATCCTGGTCCACACTCCTTTTCGGTACATTCCATTCTAAATTTTAATGACTGGACTAAGTAAAGAAGTTGATGGCCTATCTACGCAGTATTGGACTTTATAGTAAGATATTAATAAGTAAAGACAATGTTGGTAATAAACTGTGGAGGGCAGCTATTACGCCATTGCAGCGTCAAGTCTGCCGTAAATCCAAAGAAGAAGAAGACACCTGCTGCCATGTTACTTCACCAACAGGTGCATGCTGGTTGTGGCTAACATGCTAAATGCTAACATGCTGTCTCAACAACAACTGTTGACCTTTACAATTTTAACTTAAATATAGATTCCTCGGTTTTCTTTTTATTATGTATTTGTTTCAGAAGTTTTAAAAACTCACAGTTTCCTCACAGAGCAGCCACAGCAGAGATGTTCCCTCCATCCTGACACTTTGTTAAATGCAGCTTATTGAAATATGTCGTCAAGTAAACCCCCCCCCCCTTCCTCTGTGACTGTGGCCCAGTGCTGTGGTTTCCTCTCCACACAGTTTGAGAAAAAGTTTCTTTACTTTAGTTGCAATAAAGCAGATGAATTAATTTTTAAATTAAGTTTCAAAACGAGGTACTAAACCACAACATGAACGTGACGATAGACAACAAACTAAATGTTGAGATGAAAAATAAGCAACGACCCACACCTGAATGTAAAAGAACATGAATACGATGAAACACGTGTGTGTGTGTGTATGTGTGTGTGTGTGTGTGTGTGTGGTCATTGTAACTGGTGATGATCAGCTGTTTCTGTCTGCAGATCCATCAACAGCTGATACATGTGTTTATGACAATAAACTGATTTCAGATACAAAGACCAAGTCTGTAACTTTAGGGAAATGATAACTCCTGATGACATGTATGGAAATAATCTTTATTAACAATATTTCCTCAACAGCATTCATGTCTGTGATTATAAACTAACAAGAGACTAACTGAGCTGCTAACTGCAGGAGGAGAAACCACGCAGCTGCTACCCCACCCTACACAGAGGAAATGGGTGTTAGAACTGCTCTGACCAACCTCAGACCATAAATATATATAAAGGCTAGATGTCTTACGGTGGAGTCTCTAACGTCATCACCGGCGGCCATCTTGTCACAGGAAGCTTTCTTGCGAGCTCTGTGGTACCTGATGTAAGGTGAGTGATCTGCACAAACACAAATACTCTTATCTCGCTGAAATCTTGATGGATTTACAAACGGTTTGGTTTCTTACAAACAGTTTGGTGTCTTACAAACGTTATTAACGTGGCTATAATTCTGGATGCTTGAACATGTTGAAATTGCAGCTTTTCTTTTCGAAAAACGACTGTGAGTGAGACCTAGTAGCAGCTAATGTTACAGTTTAGCTGCTACCCAGCAATTTTACATCAGTGGGAGGGGCAGAATTGCTCTTTCTTTTTAATATAACTTAAGTTGCACATGATTTCCAATCAGTTTGGTTTGTTAAAAACATCTTACGTTATGATATAGGAAATTGCTGTCTTTATAAGAGAAGATGCCAGACTTTTGTGCAGCATACGGATGCTCCAATCGTCAGAGTCTCAAAACGAGAGCCTGTGGGATCACCTTTCACCTGTAAGATATGACAATATTATGATGATATTTGGGATAATCATTAGTTACTTAGTGGATGTATGTACAATACAGGTCCTGTTACACAGGAACAGCGGGGCTATGACATAATAGTATTACAAGATTGATGTTGACCCAAGGCTTTTTAGAAGTTTGTTTACACAATCGCTGAATGTTTCCTTTGGACACCTTTTTATAACTAGTTTAGTGTGGTTGTCTTATTCTAAAGTACATACATGCATACATGATGCATACATGCACACATGCATACATACAATTACCCCAAACATATGATAATTTAGGTGTGTATTTTTGTCCTTACCGTTAATGTCGAAAGAAGGAAAAAAGGGTTGGAAATGTTGACAATAATTTATATATCTGGGTACATTTCTCACATTTTTAAGGTTTCCCAAAACCGGAAAGATGAGGAGGCAGTGGGAACTTGCTCTAAGAAGGGACGGTTTTGTTGCCTCTGACAGGACACTGCTCTGTAGTGAGCACTTCAGGAGTGAGGACTTTGACAGAACGGGGCAGAATGTCTGTCTTAAAGATGGTGTTGTGCCAACCATTTACAACTTTCCAGCTCATCTTTAAAGGGTATGCGTATCATTGACCAACAATAATTCAAGGTGTATAAGATTGATATATCAATATGTGATTAAATGTCACTTTAGTTTTTGTTACTGCAAGTTATATAATGTGTTGTTTATTACAGCACATTGTCAAAACTTCTTTACTTACGTTTATTTTAGCTGGTAGCAACAAGAAGCCCAACCTCCTCTAGAAGAGAGGAAGACAACCTGCCAATGGACTTGTCTCAGGATGCACCTCAGCCTGATGTGAGTATTTGCATGTGGAATATCAAACAAATGAGAGCATCATATGGCTTATTATATTAAATCCTTTATCTTGGTGGTACCCAGAAAGGTCTATGATGGTGTTAGTAGTCTAAGAGCCCAATATTATTTGAGGTGGTACTCTGTGTAAAAAGTTTGAGAACTACTGGCTATCTCACTTGCTCTGTCACTCATACACTTGAATGAATAAACATGTGTGAACATTGAAACTACACCCAGGGGTAGGCAACCTTTTCAATCAAAAGAGCCAACCCAGAGTTGGGACCAGCAAGCAGAGCTGCTGTCTGTATAAAATCCTCCTCACCTATAAAGCTCTTCATGGTCAGGCCCCTTCATATCTTAAAGAGCTCATAGTACCCTATTACCTCTTTAGAACACTACGTTCTCTGAATGCAGGGACTACTTGTGGTTCCTATAGTCTCTAAAAGTAGAACAGGAGCCAGAGCCTTCAGTTACCAAGCTCCTCTCCTGTGAAACCAGCTTCCAGTTGTGGTTCGGGAGGCAGACACCCTCTCCACATTTGAGAGTAGGCTTAAGACGTTCCTCTTTGATAAAGCTTATAGTTAGGGCTGGATCAGGTGAGTCCTGAACCATCCCTTAGTTATGCTGCTATAGGCCTAGACTATCGGGGGATTTCCCATGGTGCACTGAGCTCCTCTCTTCCTCTCTCTCTCTTCCTCCACTCATTCATGTCACATTAATGCATGTTACTAACTTTACTTCTTCCCCGGAGTTCTTGTGCTTTCTCGTCTCGCAGGTTCTCATGGATCCTAGTGGAGCCTCCTGCCATGGTCCTGTTTGACTGCCATTGCCAATACTGTTGTTGCTGTGCACCTGTCTGTCTGTCTGTCTGTCTCTCTCTCTGAGCTGAAGGGTCTGTCCTAGGTTTCTGCCTCTTAACAGGCAGTTTTTCCTTGCCCTTGTCTCCAAAGTCTTGCTCATGGTGGTACTGTTGAGTCTCTGTAAATAATGTTATAAGGAGTTCGGTCTAGACCTGCTCTATTTGAAAAGTGTCCTGAGATAACTTTTGTTATGAATTGGCGCTATACAAATAAAATTGAATTGAATTGAATTTTGTATCTCCATCCATTGTATCCATATGTATACCTCCACAGTAGTGCAGTTCTCTCTACAGGGTGGGGGTTTCAACATGCAGCATTTCTTTATGTATATTTGTAAAGGGAAATCTTGTACCTATTTTTTAATTGCAAATAAATGTCACTTTTATAATAGTTTAAACTTGTTTAAAATAAACATGTAATAATTCAAATTATTTTATTATATTAGTAATATTCATATTATAAAAGTATATATATATGAGGAGTTTGGCTTGCTGTGGACAAAATATGAATATGTGCTAAATATTTGCGTTAATGTAATATGTAGTGCACAAGGAGACTCGTCCCCACCAGAGAGAAGTCCAATGAGGGTGGTGTCATCTGCAAACTTCCTCCTTACCACAGTAAGTGGTATTAGATATGGAGGAGCATGAAGGACTGGTGATGATCAGCTGTTGTATTAGATATGGAGGAGCATGAAGGACTGGTGATGATCAGCTGTTGTATTAGATATGGACACCAGGAGCATGAATGGTCTGGTCTACCACCTGGTGGTGTTCTGTCAGTACTGCATCTCCACTGTCCTCACAGGAAACACTCTGAATCACTGACCTTACACACACTCAACAATTAATCTCTGTCTCTCTCAACCAGTCTGGTGTTGATGATTTGTCTCCAACAGCTCCACACTGAGCATGCTCAGTGATCCAAATCAAACCTTCCCACAATGCTGTGCAGCTGCAGAACACCGACCATTTTCAACATTACTGTAAATCTTAATGCTCAAAGTCAAATGATGCAGATGCATACAAAGAATAAATCACTTTTCATGTCTTTACTCACCAAAAGATATTTAAGAAAATACATAATATATAGTGGAACTATTTACAGCTGAATAATAATAATAATAATAATAATAATAATAATAATAATAATAATAATAATAATAATAATTATAATAATAATTAAAATAGGTGTAAAAAACTAAGTCTGCTTCGTCCCGTTTCTTGTTTGTAAGTTGTTATACATTTTATATTTCCTTTTGTATGTTTCAACACACTTCTTGTATTTTTATATTGTATTTTAGTTATATTTTTTGTTGTTTGTTGAACTTCAGGTTCAACCCAGGGTTTTGTGTATCACAACGGTGGATCACTTGTTACCGGGTTTAAATCGCCGTGGTAACTTATGCTGAACACCTAACCCATGTGTGTGTATGGCACAGTGGGACGACAGTGGGTGGTGGCAGCAACACCACTGTATCTCCTGTCACTGCAGAGAACAGTAATACATTTCACTCCTACAATATTCATAAATAACTGTTGAATGAACACGGCCACATAGATTACTTGAAATATACCCTGTACATATGACTGGGTCTGTGAGCTGCTGCCACCAGGGTCTGAAGAAATGCCCCCTTCTACTCCTTCCATCAGGGGGGGACCCTGATTGCTGGAGAGGGCCAGCTCCTCAGCAGGAGTGAAGTCCTGTGGAGGAGGGCCCCCTCCTGTCTTCTTCGCCTCATTTTTCTTCCTGTTGGCTGCAAGCAATTTCGTTCTATAGGTCCTTTGTATACCAATATCCTACAAAAGGGACTGACTCAGGCAATTCAGCCTCGTACTTGTTGGCCTTAAAATACGCGCAAGTATTGCCACCTACTACTACTTACCGGTTTGAATTATGTTTTTATATGTATTTTTTATTTGCTCCCATGATCTTTTGCCACTGCCAGGGTTGCCACTGAAACAATACAACAACAAAAGTTTAACGTTATGGAATGCGCAGTGTAATTATGGTCAGAACTTGTGCCTGGGGCAGTGATATCCATAAGTTATGTAACTTATGCTGTTACAGCGTCTGCTATTTTCTGCCAGCTTTCCCTCCTTGATTTGGCAGCAGTGACTGTGTTGCTTTTTTTGCCTGGAATATATCTGTATTTCTCATATTTTTGTAAGATTAGTGTCTGCTCTTCTTGCGTAAAACATGCGGCTCTAGTAGTTTTGTCCATGTTTGCGATTGGCCATACAGTGCAAACACCGGCCCTTTTATGTGAACGCGCGTGTCGCTGGATTTGGAAACACTGGGTTGATTGAACTACTGTAGTTGTTAACCACCGTCGTGACACAGCTTACGTGGGACCGCGGTTGTAAGGGTTAGGTGAAGCCGGGTAACTGAAAGAAATCCAGGGCATGTTGATCTGGATTCATAGTACAGGCCTCTGATCACCACAGATACAAAATTACATGTTTTATTAACACTTTCAGTCCCCGGCCAGAAGCTAGCTGTGCTTCTGTACGTCTACAATCTATTTTTACCCTGAATGCATCATGTTAGCTTCATATAAACCTTTAACAGCAGCTCCCTATCACAGCTGTGAGTGTGAATGAGATGAACATTGTAAAACTCTTAGGATGAAAACATCATATCAGTTGAGTCAGACAGTCAGCAGGTGGCAGCACAGCACCTTCTCTTTCTTTACACATGTTCAGTTCAGCTCACAGGTCACTCTGTTGGCTCGCTCTTTCATTTAGGTTAGGTATTTTTTTATTTAACTGTGATTACATGACAGTAACGTTTGGGGGACAAAATAAGTGCTTTAACATGTCAACACACACACACATAACATCACACCACAGAGTGGCCAAACCAACAGTTAATACATTTCTCTGCAGCAGCAAACAGAAAAGAGACAAAACTCAGACAGTTAAAGGTCCCATGACATGGTGCTCTTTGGATGCTTTTATACAGACCTTAGTGGTCCCCTAATACTGTATCTGAAGTCTCTTTTATATAGACCTTAGTGGTCCCCTAATACTGTATCTGAAGTCTCTTTTATATAGACCTTAGTGGTCCCCTAATACTGTATCTGAAGTCTCTTTTATATAGACCTTAGTGGTCCCCTAATACTGTATCTGAAGTCTCTTTTATATAGACCTTAGTGGTCCCCTAATACTGTATCTGAAGTCTCTTTTATATAGACCTTAGTGGTCCCCTAATACTGTATCTGAAGTCTCTTTATATAGACCTTAGTGGTCCCCTAATACTGTATCTGAAGTCTCTTTTATATAGGCCTTAGTGGTCCTCTAATACTGTATCTGAGTCCCAGTCCCACAGTGAGCTTTCCTTAGGATGTGCCATTTCTGTGTCTGTAGCTTTAAATGCTATTGAGGAGGAGAGAGGGGGGGGCAAGGTGGAGGGTGGGGGTGTGGCCTTGACCAACTGCCACTTTGCTTGTTTGAAAGCCATGATGTCTCTTTCTCATGGGTGGGCCAAATTCTCTGGGTGGGCAAAGCAGAGAAAGGTAACCTTTCCCCTTATGACGTCATAAAGGGAAGATTCCAGATCGGCCCATCTGAGCTTTTATTTTCTCAAAGGCAGAGCAGGATACCCAGGGCTCGGTTTACACCTATCACCATTTCTAGCCACTGGGGGACCATAGGCAGGCTGGGGGAACTCATATTAATGTTAAAAAACCTCATAAAGTGACATTTTCATGCCATGGGACCTTTAAACTAAAATGATTGACAACACGCAGACACCACGGCGGGTGCTACAAACATTATTATTAATATTATTAAGCCACATGACAATAACAGAGATATACAAACAATATATAACACTACATTCCCTAGCAACCTTCCTCTGAACATCGACATCCATCAGAGAGCGCGTTGTTGAACTCACCTGTCTGAACGTGAAGTGGAGGATCATCCATCAGCATGTTAGCATTTAGCATGTTAGCCACAACCAGCATGCACCTGTTGGTGAAGTAACATGGCAGCAGGTGTGTTTGATTTGTGTCACCTAGCGTGCTGGGTGGGTGGGGCCTGAATCTAATTAACCCTCCTGTTATCCTTGATAACAGATGTTAGTACATTTGAGGATAACAGGAGGGTTAAGGTAGATGTTACCTTTTCACCCCTGGGACAGTCATTCTCTCACATGAACACATATATGATAGTGTTCAGTGTTAATAACTAAAGATGACCTGATGATGCATTCATTGAGCCAATCATGTGCTGAGAAAAGCTGCTCAGAAAATAACCAACACACACCAACCAGAGGCCTGTACTATGAATTCAGATTTCTTTCAGTTACCTGGCTTCACCTAACCTAACAACCGTGGTCCTGCATGAGATAACGACGCTGGTTAACAACTAGTTCAGGCAACCCAGGGTTTCCCAATCCAGCGGCGCGCGCGTTCACATAAAAGAGGCAGGGTTTGCACAGCACGACCAATCACAAACATCCACCAGAGCCGCATATTTTACATAAGAAGAGCAAATTATAATTCTACATAAATATGAAGAACACAGACACGGTTTTACAGGCAAAATGCAGGAAGGAAAGCTGGCAAAAAAAAAATGACGCTGTCTTGCGTAAATCACGACGCCTATCAATATCACTTCCAGTGGTGTAGTCTACGTGATAGTAAGCTCCAGGATGTCTATATACGCACTTAAAAATTCCCAATGACACGTAACAACATACTTTCCATTCTATTTTTTATATATTTTGAATTATCATCCGTGTATTTTTCTTAACATTTATAGGCTGAATTAGCCTACATTAGACTACACTGGTCACTTCCCCATCAGTCAGGCACAAGATCTGACCATATATAATTACACTTCTGCTTTCCATAAACTGTTGTTGCTTTAGCCAGTTATTTCAGTTGAAACCCCAGCAGTGGTAAGCTGTGAGAGAAAATAAAAAAAATATCCAAACATAATTAACCGATGTGCGTATTGGCAACACACAGCTGAAGAAGCCGACAAATAGCCTGTATGTAATTCCCTCCGCTGAAAATCTATATCTTTCATAAAGATACCCATCAGGCAATGTTAACGGGGTTGTCGGTCTCTAAATGTTTTAACTTTTATGAGTCTCTCTCTCTCTCTTTCTCTCTCTCATTGGTCAGTAGGCGGTGCTTTTACACCAGTTGATCTCTAATCTCCAACATAACCTGCTCCCGACCAGGTTAGCTGTTCAGCATAAGTTACCATGGTGATTGAACCCGGTAACAACTAATCCACCGTCGTGGTACAGACCCAAAACCCTGGGTTGAACCTGAAGTTACCTCGTTAACACCAAATCCTGCTTCATAGTACAGGCCTCTGCTTTGGAAGACATCTTTACCTCCTGCTGCCTCCAAAAAACAACAACTATACTGAATGCCTCTTCCCTACTCACCATCTCTCTGACCTTCTGCCCTCAGGCAGACGATACAGAACACTTCAAACACGCACCATTAGATCGTTGAACAGTTTTTACCCAAAGGCCATCACTACACTGAACACTACCATGAAATCACCCAGCTAACTGGGATTGTGCATTGAATTGTATCTATTTATGTTTACAGAATATGTTGGCCGTGTACCTGCTGATAGTGTGAGTGTTGGTCGGTGCGTGGAAGTGGAATGTACAAATGTTATTTATATAGTTTTATTGTTTTATTTTTATTGCTTGAGATCCGTCCTCACTTGGTGCAATGGAATTTCGTTGTATTTTTTTTACCATGACAATGAATAAAAGGAATCTGAATCTGAGAAGAAAGAAAGCATGATGTAATGCAGTCAGACAGCCAGCAGGAGGCAGCTTTCACTCTGTTCTCCAGAGGAGCATTTCACTGGAAAGTCTTTCATTTACGGGAAGTCTGCAGAATAATCAGCTCCACCACTGGAGGGACAAAAGGCCCAGTGGACAGACAGAAACAGAACTACATTAATGCATCAATATGTGAAAAGAGTTCATTTCTATGTTACATACAGGTCAGTGCATCTGTTTTCTATCAGATCAGCAGTTTGTCTGTTTCTGTGTTTTTTGGATCAGTTCCAACAAGTTATTTTATCTGAATGCTAAACATGTTACGTCACATTCAGGTTCTTCTGCCAAAGACACACATGAAGCTGAACTGATGCTAACAAGACAAATATATAAAACTAAAACACACACACATTCAGACACACTTCAGCTTCATAATAAAGAAATAAAATTAAGATGATCTGAGAGCTGATTCCAACTGTGTTTGGTCCAGATGGTCCACAGAGAGAGAAGAGGAGACTGAAGTCATGAAGGTCACAGCTGCATGCTGTCAGAGTGATTCACTGAGACTAGATTCTTTTTAATCAAAGAATCTGACAAATATGAACGTATACGTACATAAACTCTGACTCACACACAGAACACTTTACAGGAAGCAAAAATGGTTTCCTAGGACGGTTAAGGAATGTCCCGCCCCACTCGGCCTCTGATTGGCTAGTACTTCATCGGTTGGATTGGTTAGGTTTAGGCATGAGGAGTGAGATTGGTTAGGGTTAGGGTAAACATAGCAGGATAAGCCAATCAGAGGCAGAGTAAGGCGGGACATGTCTTCACCGTCCTAGGAAACACAAACTCTTACAGGAAGACAGAATCAGACATAAAGATGAACACAGAGAGATCTACATACACATTTAACTATTAGGAACCAAATATAGCTGCATATATAATAAATATAGAATATAACAATGACCAACAAACAGGTCAACGTGTTTCTGTAACTTAACAAGAGTATAAGTAGTGTGACGGTGCAGAGAGAGAAGAGTTAATAAAGTAGACTGAGGTCAGTCAGTGCTCTTTGTGTGTGTGTCTGATCAGTAAAGATAGCTGCTGCTTCCTCTTTCCTGCTTCACCTTCTTTATAGTCACATTTTTTATTCAAACTGCAGAATGACTTTGAGTAAAATCCCCTAAAATAAAATAATTTTTAACTAAAGCTTGTTATTACTCAGAATCCCTCATGGGGGTGACACACTTTCAGTTTTGTTTTCTGTGAGATTATTTATTACAACTTGTGTCTTTGTTCAGCGTTGTGTAACTTGGCTCACAGCCAGAGATGCCCTGCAGTGATAAACTAATCTCTGAACAATATCATGTGTTACAGTAACCAGACTGTCTATGTTATCTTCTGATCAGATCTGAGTTCAAGCTGAAAAACTTTGCCTCAATATATGAAATTCCAATGACTCAGTCCTATTATCATGTGACAGGGAGAGGACATGCAGAGATTATCAGTGAGAGAGGAGGAGATTATCATGCTGCTGCTGCTGATCAGAGACAGGCCTGGTCTGACTGCTCTGCCCTGATGACTAAAGTCAGAGTAAACTGTCAAATGGTGTTCTACCCCAAAACACATTGGTCAGGTTTTTATTATGAAGGATTATATTGGATGTTGGCAGTTTTTTCAGGGCTGTCAGCATTAACGCGTTAATCGCGATGCAATTAAGGGCCGAGCACAATGCGTTTATTTTGTTTAATCGCATGCCACCATTTATTAATTTATTTTCACTTCACTCGCAGGGTTTCCCGCAGCACCAGTGGCCTTTGAAACATTGTTTATATGATAAAAAGATTAAAATGATTAGGTAAAGTCAGCCAGTCAGCCAATCTCCACCCTGAGGCCCAGCAACCCCTGTGCCTGGAGAAGCTCTAAAGAGGCAGTGGAACAAGTTGTTCTGCAGGCACCCCAACTATACTACACCCCAGAACAGCTCTGTGTACACGCCACAGGCTTAGGAAACACCTGAATCAAACAGGTCTGGAAGAAACACAATGGGACAGACTGAAAAAACATCCAGAAATCCCAGGTCACTCTCCTCCTGCTCAAGGAACGCTAGCTGCCTGGACACAACCACAGGTGTCCGTGGAGGCTAAGCACCAGCCCACCCAGCACGCCCCGCCAGGGCGTTGCCCAAAATCCAGCCTGGTCTCACGGCAGTTTGTGTAAATGTGATCTATTGATTTGTGTTCACGGGGACGTTTTTCTCGTTTTTTACGTGGTGGCCAGCACGAACATGTGAAGTAATGTATTTCAATGGGAAGCATATTTCGTGGCCACAGCACGAAAATGTTAGGGAGTAGTATAAAGAGCTGAAAATCCGCATAGGGAGGTTGGTCGGGGTGGTGGATGGGTCAAACAACACAGGACTTTCACCCGGGCGAGCGGGAATCACGTCCCGCGTGTGACGCTTTGTTTCCCGGGGATGTGTGGCGTTTTGTCCCATGTGTTATTGTGGCACGTCCCCCGTCCCCTGCGGCCGTCTCCCGGCGTGTAAGGCGCCCTTTCCCCGCCGGGTTTCTCCTAAACCCAACCTCCGCCATCTCGTTATTGTGGCGCGTCCCCAGCAGGCCGCCTTGCGTGCGGCCGCCTCCCGGCTTATGGAGCGTCATTTTTGGCTGTGTCCCAGCCGTCTCCCGGCGTCCTTTCCCAGAGAAAATAATGTGACATTTACACGTAAAAAACGAGAAAAACGTCCCTGTGAACACAAATCAATAGATTCAAAATAACGTGACATTCACATGAACTGCCGTGAGACTGTGTTGTCATAACAACGGCATCAAAATGGTAACACAGGGCGCATCCCTACAGGGACAACGCACTGTACCAGTCCCAATCTTAAAGCTTTAGTGTGTAACTTTTTGATATTAATGAACGTCTGTTACATTCAAGCTGTTACCAAATGAGTTGCTACAAAGCTAATTAAGACTATCAGCTCCACACAACTCTCTCTGTATTTCTCAGTGTGACTATATTCAGAAGATGTGTAGTCAGGTGACTTTCCCACGCAGAAACTGGAGTGAAGATAATGACCTCTTCTGAAGAGTCCATCGTGTTTTTTTAATCCTCCGTGTCCTCCTTGGCTACTAGCAACTGCGTGGAGGAGGAGTGGGGGTGGTGTGTGATCATGGAAGGCTTGTATCATGTGGGCGCACCGACAGTTTTGTTGTTATTACTCAGAATCCCTCAAGGGGGGCGACAGAAACTACACACTTAAGCTTTAAAAAATGTTGTGGCGCCGCAGAGAAATCAAGCCCAGCTCCGAAGTCACCTGTTTCTGGATAAAAAAGGCAGCACGGACGTCGGTGTCATGCAACAGTTTATTCAGAACACCCTTCTCGCTATCAACCCGAGATGCAAAGGCATCTGCAATAAATACCTAGAAACAAGAAAAACACAGCAGAGGCAAACACAGCGGAGGCAAACGCAACGGAGTCAAACACAGCAGAGGCAAACACAGCAGAGGCAAACACAGCGGAGGCAAACGCAACGGAGGCAAACGCAACGGAGTCAAACGCAACGGAGGCAAACGCAACGGAGTCAAACACAGCAGAGGCAAACACAGCAGAGGCAAACACAGCAGAGGCAAACACAGTTGAGGCAAACACAGCGGAGGCAAACGCAACGGAGTCAAACGCAACGGAGTCAAACGCAACGGAGTCAAACACAGCAGAGGCAAACACAACGGAGGCAAACGCAGCAGAGGCAAATAGCAGAGGCAAACACAGCAGAGGCAAACACAGCAGAGGCAAACACAGCAGAGGCAAACACAGCAGAGGCAAACACAGCAGAGGCAAACGCAACGGAGTCAAACACAGCGGAGTCAAACACAGCAGAGGCAAACGCAACGGAGTCAAACACAGCAGAGGCAAACTCAACGGAGTCAAATACAGCGGAGTCAAACATAGTGGAGGCAAACACAGCGGAGGCAAACACAACGGAGTCAAACACAAGAGAGGCAAACACAGCGGAGTCAAACACAACAGAGTCAAACACAGTGGAGTCAAACACAGTGGAGTCAAACACAGTGGAGGCAAACGCAAAGGAGTCAAATACAGCGGAGGCAAACACAGCGGAGGCAAACACAGCGGAGTCAAACACAGCGGAGTCAAACACAGCGGAGTCAAACACAGCGGAGGCAAACACAGCGGAGTCAAACACAGCGGAGGCAAACACAGTGGAGTCAAACACAGTGGAGGCAAACACAACGGAGTCAAACACAATGGAGTCAAACACAGTGGAGTCAAACACAGTGGAGTCAAACACAATGGAGTCAAACACAGTGGAGTCAAACACAGTGGAGTCAAACACAATGGAGTCAAACACAGTGGAGTCAAACACAGTGGAGTCAAACACAGTGGAGTCAAACACAGTGGAGTCAAACACAATGGAGTCAAACACAACGGAGGCAAACACAGTGGAGGCAAACCTGGCAAAGGCAAGAAGCTTTGGTACATACTGTATATCTGTGAAAAGTAAAGCTCTGTAATTGGTATGTATTCCACATATTTATTACTGTCAGCAGCATGTTGACTGCTGCTGTAGAAGAGCGTAAAGATGCTCGTAGGGAGGAAGTCGGGGGGGATGTTTGGCTCCTAAAACAGGAAAAAGAAGAAGTTAAGGAGAACACACAAGAAATGAAACATGTGTTTGTGTCAGGTGTTTGGGTCGCGGGAGTGTTTTTACCCAAACCACCATCTTTTTCATAATCTTAACTGGTCATTAAAGTTGTGTCACCACATGATGGCCATTTTTGCTGGCTTAACTGAACTGAAACGTCCACCTTTACAAGCTGTGTCTTTACTATGCTCTGTACATGGCTTACAGTCACCTTATTTTTTTAAGAAATGATATGTATTGGTGTGCATACTGAGGGAGTAGCCTAGTTTAGCCCAGTAGTCTAGACGTGAGATGACTGCACTGCCTCCTCAGACGGATGGTCAGACCCACAGTTTCCATGCAGCTGTTGTACGGTGACTCAGCTGATTGTGGAATGAAAGACATGTTAACAGATGCTGTGTTTCTGTAGATGGAACATAGACACAGCTGATCTCATTGGTAATTGATCAGGACATACATAATTAAGAACGTAAAGAGGTTGTTCTTGGTTGCTCATTGTCTCCATCCTCTTCTGGAAAATCATCAGTGGAATATTTTATTTTAGTAGTAATGACTAATTTACTTTAGTGTCATGGGAGAACTTGTGTTGCGTTAACCACAGACACAAATGAGAGAATCATAGCCATAATATCTGCTTCTATAGATCAGTTAAACATCTGACCGAAACAGTCAGATATATAACTGAACTGTAAATGTAGGATGTGGAAATTTAATATGTACTTTGAGCCATTTGATACCATGCACTCCACCCATTAAGTATCCTCCATTTGTTCTCTGATTACAGGAACAGGCCCAAACAGGAAATGTGGCCCCATACAGACTTCATTTCCCTCCTCAGCAGAGATCTAACTGAAGCAAAGGCCTACTGTACAGGGGCGGTTCTACATTGAATTATACCCAGGGCGAGACCCCCTTCCAGAAATTACTATATTATAGTGTATATTTATTTTAAGTTCTGATAACTTATACTGTCATATTTTGTGCAGAATTGTGTTCATTGTCTTTTGAAAATGTTGGAGGTGGAGAATGTGCAACTTAAAAAGTGTGTTTCTTGTTGTAATTGCAATAGTTAAATAACTGGATTCTCTTAAGTGTGTTTTTCAAATGTTCTAATGAAGGATTTGTGCAATTGAGAAATATAATTTTCTCTTTCACTTATGTTGTTATATATATATATATATATATATATAAATGTGCCAAAAATATATATAATCAGATATATAAAAATTATAACAATAGCAGAGAGCACGAACACACACGCCTATCAACTGGATAATAAAGCCGTAAAGTAGGCAAGGCTCTTTCAACTCAGGATAGGATTGAGATGAAAAGTTTAACTGACACATAACCGCGATCAGCTTTGTGGGTGCTCAGTATTAGCGGAGCACCAACGGTATCGGTGCCTATGCCCAGCAACCCGTTCGACCCAGAGGTGAACTGTCCCCCGCTCCCCCCCTGCCCCTCTCACACAGCTTCTCTGTGCAGTGTGCACACGGCACCTTCTCAGCAAGCAGGGGCGCAAATTTGCCAATTCCCCACACGGTGAAATGATAGATAATACAGTAGAAAACCGCTTCGAGGATTTCTTTTTTTTTAAGTGCTCGTGCCGCCCCCCCATGAGTCGTAAAGAAATTCACCCCGGGCGGCTGCCCGCTTCGCCCGTGCCAAAAACCGCCACTGCTACTGTACCACCCTCTACTACACTGTACCACCCTTTACTACACTGCATACTGTACAGACACTCTTCTATTCCTTCATATAAATAATCATTATAAGCTGTTTGACTTTAGAAACCTAAATGATCAGTTCTTCAGTTGTTGATTGCATGTTTACTTCATCCATTGCACTATAAAATCTCAGAATAAGTTATATTAAATCACCTTTTATTTTACTATTAACTCTTGAGTGTTATCAGAGAAACAAACTGTAATGGGAGCTCTCTGTTTATAACAAAGACCTTAAAGAGGAAAATGATAATGAGATGCTGCAGGTTCAAGAGCAATAAGAGTAAAAACTCCTTTGTTCAATGTGCAATAACTCGGCTTCATTTAATCTAATGTAGATTTTCTTTTAGAGATTTCTCCAGTAGTATTATGTAAAATTGTGCTGTGTATCTTGTATGTATAGGGAACATTCTTGCAATTTATGTCTTTGTTTTGTTGTCTTTTTGTTATTTGTGCGTTGTTTGCTGTATGTAATTTTTATCTTGTGGTCCTGACTGTAGATCAGTTCCCATCTGGGATAATAAAGTGACTGAACTGAACTGAACTGCAGGTGAGAAACACAAAGGCACTGTCCAATCCTCAGTGCCTTTGTGTTTCTCACCTGCAGCAGTTACCTGGAGCACAGGCGTGTCAACAGCTTACTGCACCTAACCCTATAATAACACATCTTGGATCATAACTCACCAAACATCCCCAGATTGGTTTTTAAAGGTCAGTTTGGAGAGCTGAGCAACAGTTATACGTGTCATGTTTCATGCTTCTTACGGTCAGCGTGGTGCGGACGGCGAGCATGCTCCAACGGTCTGGGAGTTGATACTGATTGTGGTCAAAGGGAGAGCGGCTCCAAGAACAGACTTCTTCTCTCCTGTAGCCAATCACTGCAACAGGACACGTTGTTACAGAACCTTGCAAACTCTCCGCGCAGTGGGCCAGTTGGGATATATCTCCGTCCTCATCTCCCCGACCGCTCTGACTGAGACAATCATCAAACTAGTGTGAGAGTGTTTGTGAAATCCTGGACATGTTGGACAAAGGTGTCTTCAGCTGACACCAGAGACCTCCATCAGATTCAGATCTTAGTCTCTCAGGATCACATCCTTCCCCCAGTCTCTGCTCCTCCTCTACACATTTAACATATTCATATATTCATACAACACACACACACTATATCAGGTTGATATTTGTAGCGGCTTTATTTATGTTCAAAGAATATAAAACACACAATGAATATATAAAAGTAACAACTTGGAATCACAATGTAGAAAAATAAAGTATTTATCAGAATAACATGAAAGAGTTTAAACTGGTTTAAAGTGCATTAAGGTATCTGAATGCACTTTAAACCAGTTTAAACTGGTTTAAACTGGTTTAAAGTGCATTAAGGTATCTGAATGTTAAAACTGATTTATCAACTTCCTTCATGTCTCTGATCATTATTATTTCATCCATTCATTCATATTAAATAATTATCAACTGATTTCAAAGATCATCACTTTGGTATAGTTCACATTTCATAACATTTCCTTTAGAAACATCATGTTAATCTACTTAGTAGATAATAAATCCAGTTTAATGTCTTATTTAGAGACAGACTGGTCCTCTATGTCCCCCTGAGATATTCTGATCATCAGATGATTTTATAATTACAATAACAACAATATTCACAATGTCATCAACTCCTCAGTTTAAACTGTTCAATGTTAGTTGATATTAAATCATCAGCTGGAAATATAACACTTAGCAACACGAGCCTTTATATGTCGGAGCAGAAAACAATCATTTAAATTCCCTCCATATAAATGTATTATTACCAAAACACCAAACAGAAGACATGATGAAGATCTCTCTACACCTGATTAGAAGATATTTGGGGGGGGCTCCGTCTGCTGATATTTACAACTAAACAAACATCATTTCCTGTTAAAAGCTTGCAGTAGTATATTATATTAATATATAATATACTACTGCAAGGATACAGCTCAGCGTTGAGTAGATTATTGTTACATTCAGATACATACATAATATTATCACATTTAATGTGTTTAATGGAGCAAAGTATTTCTGTGTACTACTGCTGAGTTGATATTGTCTGAACATCTCTGTGTTCTTCAGTCAAACATCACTCTGATCTTAAACAACATTTTATCTGAACACATCTTTGAAGTATCAAATATGGAGTAATTTAGTTTTTACTTTGAGGAAAATGTATTTAAAGTAAAAGTAAACTCACCAAATAGCAGATCTTTTTTCTTCTTCTTTGAAGCAACTTTTACTGAAGTAAATATTGTAGTTGTCGAAAGGTAAAGTTAATATGAAGTAAATCTCTCAGTCTGACCCTCCTCTGGACCAGCTCATCATGGAGACCCTAGGAGGATCTCAGAGCTCCAGATAATACAGATCTCAGACTCAGATACACAGACCCCTCCTCCACCACAATGGGGGGGCAAACAGACCAAATAGCAGATCTGCACATGACCTCACACCCACAGCAGTAATGATAATCATGTTGTATATAATACAGCACATGAGAAACCAGTCAGGTGGTAAGAGCTTGGGAGTTGTTGATGAACTTATCAGCTGATGCTTCATCAGCAGGTTGTCCTGATCTCTTGTTCTTACATCTTTTATATATCAGGACACCACCCACTGCAGCAGCTACAAAAAATAGTGCAACTGCAACAGCAGCCAGTCCATGGTATCTGCCTCCAGGAGAGGAGTTTCCATCCTCAGGACCTGAAGATAATAAAACATATGAGTCAGTAAATGTGTGATAGTGGAGCAGTCTTCATCCTCTCTGATGTTAGAAACTGCAGCTACAACCTGATACTCAGAAAAACTCTCTGAGAGAGACTCACTCACCTGGCTCTGTAACCTGCAGATGGATGATTCTGATTGGCTCAGAGTCAATGTTGGATCTCTTTCTACGTCTGAGACCACCTGATGCAAAACGACACTCATATGTTCCGTTGTCGTGTCTGCTCACATTCTTCAGAATTAAAGACACGTCTCCATTCTTCAGCTTTCTGTACACCAGGTCTACTCTGTCCTTAAAGGATGGATGCTGGTAGGTTGTATTCAAGTGTCCATCGATGGTTAAGAGGACGTACTCTGGTGGCTCCAGGTCAGCTCTGCTCCACTTTACAGCTCTGATGGAGGGATCAGCAGACTGACATGGCAGAATGACATCATCTCCAGGATTCACTACCACAGGTAGGTCTGAAAAACAATAATAAACTACTATTAATAATAAAATGTCATGTTGTTTCAACAGTTGTCTACAGGTGTGTCCCTGCAGAAGGTCTCTGTAGAGTCTCACCTGATGGAGACGTTCACTGATCTGTCTCAACTGCAGAGATATCACAGGAGACTTTATTACCACGAGGTCAACAGCTGTTGTTGAGACACATGAAGCTGATCAACTTCTAATCAATAGTTCAGGTCTTAACATCTCCTTAGATTAGAACAGCTGATCTGATCTGATCTCTTCCTCAGAGTCTCTAAAACAGAACAACAGACTCCAGGTGTCCTGCTGTAGGAAATGTGTTGCTGCTCTCATAGATATAACACTGTTATATATATATATGTGTGTGTGTGTGTGTGTGTGTGTGTGTGTGTGTGTGTGACTGCAGCACCACGGTGGGTTATAACATCTGTTTCCTATTGTTTAAATCCACCAATCACAACACAGCACGTCACAGGCAAGCTGTTTTAACATTTAGTAGATATACTGGATATTTATAGCAGATATCTGTATTTCTATTCTTCTTATTCAAAAAGAACATATCGTCATTCTTCCGAGGACAAATTACGTGACTTTTGTTATTCATGACTTTCAATTTCAGATCTCCAAAAAAAACCCTGATATCCAGAAATGATTTGTAGATTTCTGTTTCTCCTTAACAACAACAACAACAACAACCTTACTCATCTGTATATCTGTGTACAGTACACTGTATGTTTATATAAGGGTGTTTACATTTTTTTTATTATTACTATTATTATTATTATAAATAATTCTACTAATTCTATTTCTTGTAATACTTTATGTATATGTTCATTTTATGTCTATTTAATGTGTATTTCTGTTATTCTGATGTGTTTTGAGCTGCTGTAAGAATTTCCCCAGTGTGGGATTAATAAATTATAACTTATCTTCTAGTCATTATTCTAATTGTAGTTAATTTTACATTTGTACTAGTCAAAATGTATATCAGATATTTCTAATAACATTCTGGATATCTGAAATTAAAATTATGACTAGCAACAACTAAACTGTATCTGAAATTGAAGTTCTTTGTAAGAATTCTGTTTTCAGATTTCTAAAATGTTGTTTCTGGAGAGGAAGAATGACGTTTTGGATATCTGAAATGATCATCGATCAAAACATTATAATGACTTATTTTTTACTTTTATCTAAGCACATTTTTCAAGTGTAAATTATTGAGTCATTTTGTTGTTACTTGAGGACTTTAAGTTTAAGGTAACTTGTCTTACAGTACTTTCCCAGGAGTAAAATATTCTCTAAATGTTGAGATGATCTGAAGTGATTCTCTCTCTGTCTGACTCTCTGGGACCAACTCATCATGGAGACTCTAGAGGAGCTGCAGCTACAACCTGGTACTCAGAAATACTCTCTGAGAGAGAATTACTCACCTGGAACCTGCAGACGGACGGTTCTGATGGTTATGATTGGGTCAGTATCATTGGTTATAACTCCACACTCATATGTTCCAGCGTCAATGCTTCTCACATTCTTCAGAATTAAAGACACGTCTCTGTCCTTCAGATCTCTGTCCACCAGCTCCACCCTGTCCTTATAGGATGGATGCTGGTGGGTTGTATCCAAGTGTCCATCACTGTAATAGAGGACGATATCTGGCTCCAGGTCAGGTCTGGTCCACTTTACAGCTCTGATGGAGGAATCAGCAGCCTGACATGGCAGAATGACATCATCTCCAGGATGCACTGTTACCACAATCAGGTCTGAAAAACAATAATAAACAATAGTAATCAATAAAAGTCATGGTATTTCTAAAGACCTCCATCAGGTGTGACACATGTTAATTATCAGAGATATCACAGGACTTTATTACCACGAGGTCAACTCATGAAGAAGCTCCTCACTGAGATACGTGTTGACATGATTAAATCTACTCCGTGGCTACGTACAGAGGTACGTGGAGATACAGAGCATGACATCACCTGTCCAAAAATATAACTACCCATTACGGCGCTCGACCGTAGCTTGGTAGCGTTGCATCGCCCCCCCCAGCGAACCATAAATCAGCCTTAAAGGTACAATATGTAACATTTCTGCATTAAATTGTCTAAAAACGATCAAACCCTTTCCCCCTGGTACTGAAAACATCCAAAAAGTTACACTGACGTGAAATATATTGTGATATTGTGGTTTTAGCTGCTGGCTAATGTTAGCTTGCTTGCTCGCTAACTAGTCAAATAGCTAGCTAGCTACCACAAATCGCATCAAGAAAACGTAATTATGTGGAGGAAACTGCAGCTACTTTATCAGAATGACATGACTATACATCACTAAACGTAACGTGAATGAAACTGTAATGGATAAACCTATCTGTGAACAGATATATTTCAATCTGCAATTATGTTAAACAATGAAAACTACAACTAGCGTCAGAAAATGACATATTACACGTTTAAATGACATATTAAAAAACCAATCCTTATTTTTCCAGAGTTGTTTTAACAATAATATTCCATTTGTTAAAAGTTATTCAATTCAGATGACATCCCTGTCCCCCAAAAGTAGTTTGCTCTTGTAATGGATGCCATTCCTAAAGGTGTGATGATGTTATTTAGAGGTAACACTGAACCACTTCCTTCTCCTCGTCTGTTGTCAGTGAATGACACAATAATAGGGAAAATATGTCTTTTATCGAGCCTTTCAACCAGAAACAGAAGGATCAGATCCCTCTTTCAAAAGGACATTGTCACCATCCCATACAGTATGTAATCCATTACTTCAGTTACTCAGTTACTACAAAGTTTGGACCTTTCCTTCAAGATATTTAATCACAAAAAACCTTGAGATGTCTGTTTTAAACATCTCCATCTCCAGCAAAACATTATTTGCAAAGATAAAATATGACATTGACTGCTCTTTCTGTGGAGTTGATCGAGAAACAACCACACACTTATTTTGGAGCTGTTCTTATACTTAAAGGTCCAATATGTAATATATTTACTGTAATAAATCCAAAAATGACCCCAATGCATCATCAGATATTAAGGAAACATACTAAGTTGAAATACTATCTTTTTTGACAACAATGCTAACGCCAGTATTTTCTCCTTTTGAAATTTCCGTTCCGTGACGGAATTTCTGTTTGTGTTGTTATCAACTGCCCAGTTTACAGATACACCTGTAAAAACGTAAACCCATATATATATATTTTTTTTTTTTTTGAAAGACTTTGCCCCATATATCTGCAGTAATCTATATCCACAATGTTCCTGGAGGAAGGTCTGGCAAAGTGAGACTATATCTGCTGTAACATTTCTGTCAACTTTCCTCTGCTGTACAAAGACGTTTTATGATGTCTAGAACAAAAACAGTATTATATCATCAATCCTTTTGTTATCTTGGCAAAATTTCACGTTCACAAAATTAAATTTTCTAACAGAAAACCTCTATTTAAAATCTTTATGAATGAAATGCTGAAACACGTACAAACTATTCAGCACTCTACAAACCCTAAAGCCTTAAAGACTCTTGATATTTGTACATTTCTTAATTGCATGAACTGCTAAATTATTAAATGTATTTTTTGTTTTTTCACTCTTTCATATTTAATGTACCTCCTAACCCCGGGTGTATATGTATTTTTGAATTTGTCATTCATTTTTTTTCTTTTTTTAAAAGAGAAAAAAAAAAAAAGAAAGAAAGCGCCACACACGCACCTGGTGAGGTTGTATTAATTCAGCCAATCACAACACTGCACAGACCAATACATGTCACACCCTCCAAACACCAGCAAATGATTGTAGCCTCCATGTTTTCACCAGGTTTTCACCACCTGATGCTCTAGGCTACGCCCAACATTTGGTGGCAGTCATGCAACAAGTTGTTATGCCAAACGCCAATATAACAGAAGAAGAAGAACACGCATCCCGACCATCCCATAGACTGTATATAAGACCATCCTAACCATGTGAATACTGGTAGTCGGAAAAACAACGTAATCACGGGGGCGGTCCCTGTCATTCCGAGGTGGCATGAATGCACCATTATCCTCCTGCTCGCCTCATCCTCCCTACAGTCTAGGTCCCTCCCTTCCTCTCTCTCTCCCCTCCTCATCCCTACAGTCTAGGTCCCTCCCTTCCTCTCTCTCTCCCCTCCTCATCCCTACAGTCTAGGTCTCTCCCTTCCTCTCTCTCTCCCCTCCTCCTCCCTACAGTCTATGGTCCCTCCCTCCCTCCCTCTCTCTCTCCCCTCCTCCTCCCTACAGTCTAGGTCCCTCCCTTCCTCTCTCTCTCCCCTCCTCCTCCCTACAGTCTAGGTCCCTCCCTCCCTCTCTCTCTCCCCTCCTCCTCCCTACAGTCTATGGTCCGTCCCTTCCTCTCTTTCTCAAACAGTCTGAAACAGCACTATAACACTCTTACGTTACTGACAAAGTAGAACACAACAATTATGAATCACAAACCCATTACTGTGTAAGGAAATACAATTAAATGTTCACTATTCATACTTAAATACAAATACATACAAGCCTAAATTTTACAATTATTTTTAGTCAAACATTTACTTACAAAAAACTGAACTTGACTGTAAATTAAACAGATGATCATAATGATAATACTTTATATCGTTTTAAACATATTCACATTTCCTTTCAACAACCTTTTCACAATAAGAGCTGATATTTACCAGAAGCTGCTTCAGTCTGAAAGAACAGCAGGAGCAGAAATGGAGTCATGAGATCTGAGAGGTGATCTGCTGTCGTCTCTGTATCCTGACACGGTTCTCTCTGGCAGTAGATCTTTAGATCATTTCCTCAACGCTAGGACTAGGGAGCAGTTGGTGGCTCTGATCTGCTGTTATGTGTTCTTGAGTCTGGATATGTGTTTTGAACTTCCCCAGCGGTGCACTAGGGAGGGGTTGGTATGCAGTTTGGTTTGTATTTGCACGAGAGGGTGGGACTATCAGCGCGGGCTACAGGAAGCCAGCTGAATCTGAAGGAGAATCGGCAGCTAAAGTACTTTAGTTAGAAATAACTTGAAACTTGAATATGAAATTCAGGCTCTTAAAAAAATATACGCATTACTATAATACACCTGCAGCTGAGGCACCTTATAGTAGGGCTACTTTAGGACTGATGTGGCACTCTGAAGCCTGGAATACATTTAGCAAGATCAGCAACAGAGGATCAACTTAATGTTGACATAAGATACTCCATTAGAAAAAAACACTTTGAAATACATATATGCAATTCAGTTTATTGAAAATAATACATGTGTTATTACAAGTTATTTACCTCATTGGTATAAACAGAGTTGATAAATAGAAAGACCTGTCACTGTAACACAATACAGTTAAACAGTTACACATACTACATCCTCCAAAAGCTAGATGGTGTTTTAAGCCTCCAACATCGACTTCCAAGCATGCAAGGCAGCGCTGGCTGGAAGGCGACGGTGGGGGCTTAAAATATCAAACACCCCTCCAAAACTATTACACAGTTGAATTAACACAAACTCAACATTATTCATGAAAGTTATAATGTTCAAGGACGCTGTTGTATAAGACTTCATTCTAGCTGTACCTAATAATCTGGACACTGAGTGCTGCAGTGGGTTATGAAGTTCACCTATAATCAGGTTACAAAGTGTTGACCCACTGCAGCAGGTCTGATAAGAGAGACTACTGTTGGCTCCTCCTCCTCCTCCTCCTCCTCCTCCTCCTCCTCCCTGTGAACAGATCTGAAGGTCTCCCTGGTCCACGCTGCCCTCTGCTGGACTCAGAGTGACTCTAACTGTTCACCTCCAGCTCTTTCAACCAGCTGTCTAGGACCAATCTGTTTAGTTAGATGTCTGCCTGTCTGCTGTGAAGAACCTTCACTGCTGGACATAGACCCCAGTTTGATTAAGTAATAGTAACTCAACAACTGTGTGATATCTCAATGGAAGAATCTTGGTCTCATGTTCAATTAAACCCTCTTGTTTCAGCACATTAAAGACATATCAGCATGATCTCCTTCTTTCATCCAGCTCATGCAGAGACCACTCCATTAAAACTCTTTTACCGTCTTTTTCAACATGCAGGGCAGCATTAGGATTGGGCGACAAATCTACTTGGTTAGGTTTAGGATAAGATTGTGATTTGGGTTTAATTAAGTAGGCCTACATTTGTGATTGTTTCGAATGTGACGTTACTGAAGTATGTTGCGTACGTAACTAAACTTACAATAAGTTAATGTTGACCTTTTCTTTTACACAGTACACAAACAGTGGTCTCCTGGGTGAGAGTCTTGTGGTTGTTTATCCATCCCAGGCTCCCAGGAAATGCGCCAGATTTGAAGCTAATTTGACATAGGTGTTATGGTCAGATCTCTCTCCGCCCTTTTTTGGGTGTTTTTGTCTGTGCTTTTCCACCTGGAGTGCTGGAGGTGTGTTCTGTGGAAACTAGGGCAAGGGGCGTGGCCGGTCAACTCTGCACAGCCGTTCTTCACAGCTGCAGCTCATCTCCAAGATTCAACCCAGCAATACTTAAACCCGGGCTGATCACCTCGTTGGTGCCAGTTCGTTATGTACAACCCATGTGGTAACTTGGCTCTGAGTTCTAGTTGTTCTCTAGTTTTGTCTGTGTGATCTTGTGCTCATACTTACCCTGTGTCTTTGTCTAGTTACCGCTCAGACCTGCTGCTTCCTCCGCTGTGCCTGCATGCTTCCAGTCTCACCGTTGTTGGGTTTTAAAAAGTTAAAACAATGGTTATGTATGTATATGAAAACAATGCACTTTTGGTTTAAATGTACATTATGTTCCCTACAGCCAGATTGAATCAACTGACTAGCCTTAATTAACATTTGACATGCCTCATTCCAACCCAAGCTTCTAAAGAATGATTAAGTCATGACCGTCAATTTTCATACTAGAGGAGACTCATTGTCCCCACAGGAAAGGTAACTGTTGTCTTGGCCTGTTGGGGAGCCACTCCCTGCTGGGCCAGACTTGATTAGAACAAAGGAAATGCATATCTCTGTAAACTTGAATAGAATTGGCTCTACCATGATAAATTACCTTTGTCTTGACCTGGAGTAACCTGGCAATTCAGAGGTGGGACCTTATTGTGAGAAAACATCTGACCAATAGGGAGAGATGTCATTTGAGGAACCACCCTCAACTTCTTTAGGATAAATTTGGAATACTGAGAAAGAGTCGGGACTGCAAACTGTGACCCCACAAGGAAGCATGTCTTGTATGTCCGCTGCTTGCTGTGTATTGTTTTGTCATGTCACAAGACTGTTTTTATGTGACTCCATCAAGGAGAAGCATGATTCAGTCCGCTGTCAACTGCAGTGTAACATTTGCTTTCTATCTTGTCATTTTCATCATGTTGTTTATTAAACCTTTTGCTTAATCTTCAATTGGACCAAGCCTCTCCTTCCTCCTCAGAAATCAAACAATAACATCTTTTAGATTTCTTAACACCGTCCAGCCTCATACTCCACCTTTGGAAACCATCTGTGTACTCATCCCTGCCTCTCCGCCACTAGTCACTTAACAACTTGGATTCTCCCCGGTCGGCTCACCTCAGAACTCGGACCAGCCAGGAGTTTCCCCTGCCTTGACACACCTACATTGTTTCTCTGAGTACACTTTGTTCATTAAAACCTTTCTAAACTGCTTTACGTTGCCTGTGTGAAATCTCTGCGTTCTGGGTCAGAACAAACCCCTAACAATAGGGACCAAATGGTGGAAATACCAAGAATCCCAAGGGTTAGCTAATCAGAGGCAGAGCAAAGTGGGATGTGCCCTCGCCATCCTAGAAAAACACCAATTTCCTGGTTAACGGATAATGGACCTCTAAGTAAACCGGCCTCTGAGACTGACAGGGAGGCCAGTTTATGACAGGGAATACACCACAGAGATGGTTTTCTTTCTGGGTTTGGCTCTTTGCCCCCCGGGGCGGAGTCAGCTGTACAGCTAACCAAGCTAACTAGCTAACAGCAGCTGACTACCGTTTAGTAGCATTTAGTGGGGACATTAGCAACAAGTAGCCTAAAGCTAATGTTATCTGTCCAAAATCCCATCGGTACTGTATTCAATGTGGTCAAACAAGTGGTATAACATTTATAACATCTTCAGGAAAAGTCCATGTCAATGCTCTCATGACAGCCAGCCAATAATCAAAACCAAGTTTGATAATCATCAATCAATTTTATGTTGTCTTGGTTAATGTCGAGTTGTCATAGCAAAGACATCGGGGGCAGCTCAGGTGGTAGAGTGGAGTCTACATGTCCAAGCGTCCTTGGGCAAGACATCAGTGTGTGAATGTGTGTCACACTTGGCTACAATGATAGAGGGCAGAGGAGATACTACCATTACATTCCATTACTGGATAGCCTCAGAGCAATGCTGAAAAAGGGAAGTGAAACTCAGCAGAGTTTTAACCCTATTCATGTTGAAGATAGTACACTTCGTGATTTCACTGAAACTAGATCTAATGCGATGTTTGCCACAGACCCCGATTCTTTAAAGGTGATGCTTTTTCAAGACACTTTCGAGGTGGCTAATCCTCTTGGATCTGCCAAGCTAAAGCACAAAGTTTTAGCTGTGTACTTCACTCTTGGAAATTTCTATCCTCACATCAGATCAACTGTTGATCAAATCCAGTTGGTACTGCTCTGTACAGAGAAAGACTGTAAATATTTTGGTAAAGTAAGATAAAGTAAGATAAAGTTTTCGGTGAGCTTGTGTCAGACTTGTGTGAGCTGGAGGAAAAGGGCATATCTTTTGAGGATAAGATATACAGAGGTACTGCTGCATGCATAATGGGAGATAATCTGGGCTCCCACATGATTGGTCTAGTCACAAAAGATGTGTTTCTGTCTATCCCTCTCACAGTTTTCACTCATAGAGATCCTGCTGATTATAATGAGTCTGTGCAGTTTTTGGAGAGTCACCCTGAAGTGACCATGCATCAGGGCATTAAAGGCAACAGTGTTTTCAACAAACTCTCACATTTCCATGTGTGTCAACCTGGGCTGCCGCCCTGTTTAGCACGACTTGTTCGAGGGTGTTGTGGACTATGACCTGGCAATGTGTTTGCAGTGCTTAATTAAAGAAGAGAAGTGGTTCAGTTACTAGTCACTAAATGACAGACTCAAATTATTTCCAGGTGAAAACAGCAACGAGCCAAATGCAATTCCAAACAACGGAAAAAGGCTTGGAGGCCATGCAGCCCAAAACAGGTGGCTATTGCGGTTCCTGCCTATTGTGGTACATGACAGAATTGAAGATGCTGACAACGCTGTCTGGCAGCTGCTACTTCTTCTGAGGGAGTTAGTCAAATTTGTCTGTGCACCTAGCCTCTCAGAGTCTCAGATTGCTTACATGAAGGTACTGACTGAAGAGGATGTGGAAATGAGGCAAGAGTTATTCACCGAATTCAAATCTGAGACCAAAACACCACTATCTTCTTCACTATGCAGACTTGAGTCTACAGTTTGGTCCAACACAGCTGGAGGACGTACAGGAGCTAAATCTGTGGACATAAAAAATATTATTTTCAGCAAATAAATTTAGCACAAAAAGTAAGGGAATTTGTGTTTGGTAGATTATTTCTCTGTGGGATGGCATTGTTTACTTTTCTTTCGTAAATAATAGTCCAAGGTATCCTTTGCTAAAGAAGATGATAAAGGAAAATTGAAGCACCTTTCCTTATCACTTAGACAATTCGAACAGCTCTTAACTATACTTCCATGTAATTTTACTCTGTTAAGGACTTTCCTAAGCAAAATTAACTAAATTTAGCACAAAAAGTAAGGACATTTGTGTTTAGACAGCCAACACACAACCTACTGCTAATATGACTTCATTTAACAAACCCCCCCGCCCCCTTCTCATGACCTGGGTCAGGAGGTCACAACAAAGAGGGAGACAACACCATTTTAAATGTTTAAACAATACTTCATTAAATTAAATTGAACCAAATTAGACAAAAACAATATCTATATTGACTATTTAACATTGACATCAACTAACTGAATTGAGACAGAGAGAGAGAGAGAGAGAGAGAGAGAGAGAGAGAGAGAGAGAGAGACAGACAGAGAGAGAGAGAGAGAGAGAGAGAGAGAGAGAGAGAGAGAGAGAGAGAGAGAGAGAGAGAGAGAGAGAGAGAGACAGACAGAGAGAGAGAGAGAGAGAGAGAGAGACAGAGAGACAGACAGAGAGAGAGAGAGAGAGAAAGAGACAGAGAGAGACAGAGAGACATCGTGACTTGTTCCTCCTGTTGTCAACATGCTTATCTTACTATAATCTCTATAAACAGCTCTGTGAGCGTGAAGTCCATTTCACATGAACTGAGTTTCCATTTTAGCCCTGCCATCAGCAACAAGTGTTAAGAAGAAAAAAAACTGGAAAAGTTGTACTTCCTCTTAAACAGTGGACTTTTATACGTTTTTATTGGTTTTCAGGGGACTCTCAGGGGCCGTGTGTGTGTGTGTGTGTGTGCATTCTTGTTTTTATATCCTCGTGAGGACTGAGTTTTAAACTGCTCATATTATGCTCATTTTCAGGTTCATAATTGTATTTAGAGGTTATATCAGAATAGGTTTAGATGGTTTAATTTATAAAACACACCATATTTTTCGTGTACTGCACATTGCTGCAGCTCCTCTTTTTTGTTGAGCTCTCCTTTTTAGCTACAGAGTGAGGCATCACACTTCTATTCCATCTTTGTTGGGAGTCGGACTACTAGCCAGTCAGAAGCAGAGTATGAGGGCATGCCCTGACAGTACCTAGGTAAGGACTACTAGCCAGTCAGAAGCAGAGTATGAGGGCGTGCCCTGACAGTACCTAGGTAAGGACTACTAGCCAGTCAGAAGCAGAGTATGAGGGCGTGCTTCAACATCTGGAGCAAGTCAGGGTTCAGTGTCTTGCCAAGTAAGCTTAAGTGTGACTTTCCAAACATCCAGTCCATACATTGCTTGGCCCACGTGTACGTGGGGAACCAGCCAGAGAGGTGGTCGAGGAGTTTGGCAACTGGAAGTTACAAGACAGGGCACCAGGCAGAAAGCTGGAAAAGATTTGTACAGAGAGTAGAACATACCTTCCTACTTCAGCTGAGTGTGAGAGGGGATTTTCTGCTGTCACTGATACTGACAGCAATAGGTTGCGTGAAAACAGCCTCTCATCACTCCTTTTTCTGGACATTAATGAACCCCCATTGGAGAGTTTTGACCCAATTCCCTTTATCACATCTTGGATTAAGGCAGGTCATCGCACATCCACTTCTTGGATTTCTGGACGAACAGCAAAGAAAGCTGAGCCCAGGCCTCTGTGGTCGATTCTGTGTTAAGGTAAGGCATGCTATTCCCAATAAGTTGTAGCTGGGTTGTTAAAGGTCTGGGTGACTCTTGATGTTTTAGGCCTAATTGAACAGAGGAATTATGGTATTCTTCAGTAGCCTGAGTAACTTGTCTTTAACCGTTGTTCATGTGAAATCTCAAAGACAGCCTGATACTTTGTTTATAGACTATTTGTGGGTGGCTGTTTGCTGTTTGACCTATCAATTCCTGTTGATAAAGTATAATAGGGTAAATCCTGTATAGTGCATACACTTGTAGCTGTTATGTTGTTGTGGAAGTTTCTGCAGCAGGGGTGGATTTTAGAAAGTTAAAAAAGTCAAACAAGTAAGACAATTGCAAACTAAACCAAGTTAGGTTTTTGTATTTTATTATAAACTTGCAAAAATATAGGAGTAACACAGGTTTCACAAAGGGCACGGCAGCCCAGAACATGTCTTTTCAATGAGTGAACAGGAATACTGAGCTTAAATACATCTTCAGAGTGACAGCACACACGCACTTGGCTTATCATGACTGCATTTCTCACAGGCAATTTGATAGATGATAAAGACAATCTAAAAACACAGGAAACATCTCGCCTCTCCCCCCTGTACAACTTTCACCCCCCCGGTTGCATCTCAACTGGCATGGGAGAACTAAATGTATCAGGAGAGATAGTTTTAGGGTGACCTAGTAGCCCCTATCTGTTCAGACAAACAGTGCTCACATTATGTTCCAGACTTTGTGATTCTCACTTAGTTAGAATCAGATTCTACATGTGAGAATGAGAGAAACTCCCTTTCAGCATTGTGAGAGAAACTAAAACAGAAATAAAACAATAATATAAAGAATCATGCTTAAAAATAATTTTACCATTACAATATATCTTTGTAAGTCATTGTAAGTCGCGAAAACGCACGGCAAGACCCCCCTCAGTGAAAAGAAGAAAAAAAAAAGTTGGCTCCCCCAAAGGCCACGGTATAGTCCGAACACTGCCTGTAATAATCTATATTCCTGTAGGCTACTGTGTGGGACAAACCTGTTTAATTACAACAGATCTACATCAACAATTACATCACGGTCTGGTGTCTATGTGGGCTGTAAGGGACGTGTGAAGTAGAGACCAGATGTGACCTGATGTGACATATCTCAGTTTACGGCAGTGTTCTTCTAATCAGCCACAAATGAGCCATAATAAAGTAAAACTTAAATAAAGGCCAAATAAATATATTGTCTTGTGATCTCTGAGGGTTTTGTCTGACTAAAGGTTATGCCCTTATATGGCATTACATCCTTATAATATCAGCCTGCTGTCTAATTAAGCTTTATGTCCAGGTTGGTAAAAGTGTCTAAGTCTACAACTTGGTAGCATGGCATCTACTGTAACACATTTAGGATCTAATGTCATTGTATTTGATATCAAATTAGATGAAATGGTAAATCTTATAACATTAACAAGTATTAGGATATTAGGTTTTAAGTTTATAGTTTCAGATAGGCTACATTTTGGGTCTATTGCGGCATATTATGCAGTTTCTAATTTAGGTGGTGTCTAAATATGTTATATCTGTACGTGTTTGTTTACTTTCTGATACAGAAAATATTAGTTATTTGTCTAATTTGATACAACTATAGAAATAAAATGGACACAAGCTACGACTTAGCAGAACATGAGCGGAGCCTCTATGGAGGGGGGCTGCAGAGTCTCTGATAATACGATCAGTTGGTTCATCGCACTTTATCTTTTCATTCATTAAATAAATAGTTATTGATTATAGAACAGATATGAATGTGCCCATTGAGCAGTATAGGCTATACCAGCATTCCCAGCTCAAAGTAAAATCCAACGAGCTGATCCATATTGTGGCGTTGAGCCGGGCAGCTGACTGGAAATAGACCCATTACTCAGGAATGGAGGAAGAAAAGGTTTGAGAGGGAACGCAATAGTAGTTCCCTGAAAATATATATCGCCGTGACCCTTCTGGGGCTCCGTACCCTTGAAATGCAATGAGGGTAAAAATCTTTTGGCATGACGCAACCATCCCCCTAAAAAAAATCAGCGTCTTGTCTACGTGTTGGCCACGTGGACAATCACGTGTATTTGAACTGTTTGGCGTTCCATAATATATATAAAGGGAAGTGTAGGTTAGTATACCACACATGAGAAAGCAATGTTACTGAAAAAACATGTTGGACAAAGATCTCTTCAGCTGACACCAACGATTCTGTCAGAATCAGATCTTAGTCTCTCAGGATTACATCCTCCTGTACACATTTACATCCTCCTGTACACATTTACATCCTCCTGTACACATTTACATCCTCCTGTACACATTTACTTTAGGTCAACTGGAACTTCAATATGAGGTTGGATATTTTAAGCTGCTTCAGCTTTGTTCAAAGTAAGAAAAGTGCACAACAATGAATCTATAAAAGTAACAACTTGAGAATCCAAATGTAGAAAAATAAAGTATTTATTAAAATAAGATAAAAGAGTTGAACAGTTTAAGGCGCATTAATGTATCTGAATGTTAAAACTGAGTTATTAACTTCCATCATGTCTTTGATCATTATTATTTCATCCATTCATTCATATTAAATAATTATCAACTGATTTCAAAGATCATCACTTTGGTATAATTCACATTTCATAACATTTCCTTTAGAAACATCATGTTAATCTATTTCATAGATAATAATCCAGTTGAAGGTCTTATTTAGAGACAGACTGGTCCTCTATGTCCCCCTGAGATATTCTGATCATCAGATGATTTTATAATTACAATAACAACAATATTCACAATGTCATCAACTCCTCAGTTTAAACCGTTCAGTGTTAGTGTATATTATATCATTAGCTGGAAGAAATCAGGCACCATGAGGCTTTATATGTCCGAGTAGAAAACACGCATTTAAAATTCTCTCCATATAAAATGTATTATTACTCTACACTCTCTACACCTGATTAGAAGATATTTGGGGGGGGCTCCATCTGCTGATATTTACAACTAAAGAAACATTTCCTGTTAAAAGCTTGCTGGGATACATCTCAGCGTTGAGTATATTATTGCTACATTCAGTTACATACATAATATTATCACATTTAATCTGTTTAATAGAGCAAAGTATTTAGTGTATTACTGCTGAGTTGATATTGTCTGAACATCTCTGTGTTCTTCATTCTGCTCTTAAACATTTTATCTGAACACATTTTTGAAGTATCAAATATGGAGTAATTTAGATTTTACTTTACTTTTTAAAGTAAAAGTACTTTGAGTTAAGTAAAATTAGTTTTTCCCTGAAGAAACTTTTACTGGAGTAAATGTTGTAGTTCTCTAAAGGTAAAGTTCATTACTCAGTCTGACCCTCCTCTGGACCAGCTCACCATGGAGACCCTAGGAGGATCTCAGACCTCCAGATAATACAGATCCCAGACTCAGATACACAGACCCCTCCTCCACCACCACAATGGGGGGGCAAACAGACCAAATAGCAGATCTGGACATGACCTCACACCCACAGCAGTAATGATAATCATGTTGTATATAATACAGCACATGAGAAACCAGTCAGGTGTTAAGAGCTCTGGGAGATGTTAGAGGAACTGAACGGCTGATGCTTCATCAGCAGCAGCAGCAGGTTGTTCTGATCTCCTGTTCTTACATCTTCTGTATATCAGGACACCAACAACTACAAGAAACAGTGCAACTGCAACAGCTGCAGCCAGTCCACGGTATCTGCCTTCAGGAGAGGAGTTTCTATCCTCAGAACCTGAAGATAATAAAACATATGAGTCAGTAAATGTGTGATAGTGGAGCAGTCTTCATCCTCTCTGATGTTAGAAACTGCAGAAAAACACACTGAGAGAGACTCACTCACCTGCAGACGCACATCGAGTCATTTTGTTGTTACTTAAGGAAAGTGTATTGAAAGTAAGAAGTACTTTAAGTTTAAGGTAACTTTTCTTACTGTATTTCTACAGGAGTAAAATATTCTTTAAATGTTGAGATGATCTGAAGTGATTCTCTCTCTGTCTGACTCTCTGGGACCAACTCATCATGGAGACTCTAGAGGAGCTGCAGCTACAACCTGGTACTCAGAAATACTCTCTGAGAGAGAATTACTCACCTCGCTCTGTAACCTGCAGACGGACGGTTCTGATGAGTCTGAATGGGTCAGAGTTGGTGTCTCTCTTTTTCCGTCTTGAATCACCGGTTCTAACTCCACACTCGTATGTTCCAGCGTCGATGCTGCTCACATTCTTCAGAATTAAAGACATGTCTCCGTCCTTCAGATCTCTGTCCACCAGCTCCACCCTGTCCTCAAAGGATGGATGCTGGTTGTATGACTTCAAGTGTCCATCACTGTATAAGAGGACATACTTTGGCTCCAGGTCAGGTCTGGTCCACTTTACAACACTGATGGAGGGATCATCAGTCTGACATGGCAGAGTGACATCATCTCCAGGATGAACTGGTACCACAATCAGGTCTGAAAAACAATAATAATTGATATTGATTAAAAAGTCATGTTATTTCAACAGTTCTCTACAGGTGTGTCCCTGCACATTAACAGGGTTCATACGCATTTTAACCAATACTTTTCGGCAAATTTCCATGACTATGTATTGTCTGAAAATGTCAGTCGACATTATACAATAAGAATAAAAATCTGTGTTAAAGTTTCCCCTCAGAGGTTTAACAATAAAATGAATGATGATGTATGTGGTATATATAGTGGAGTCGTAATATCGTACCCCGAATAGAACGGTGAGGTTAGGACGACGTGAAAATACATTTATTAATCACATATTATTATGCTGTGTTAAAAAAGAAATTCCATGACGTTTCCAAAACTTTCTGGGTCTTTTTATGTTTCCAAAAGCTTTCCAGGCCTTGAATTTGTATTTTTTAAATTCCATTACTTTTCCAGGTTTTTTCAAAACGTATGAACCCTGATTAAGCTGTTACATTTCCTAACTTAGTGTCCGCCCAGACGTCTAGTTAGCGAACATAAGGGCTCAGTCCATCTGTATTAGGGTAAAGAATCACTTTATCTATATTATATATATATATTAGAGGTCGACCGATTCATCGGTTTTGCCGATTAATCGGCACCGATAGTTGATTGGTGGAACTATCGTTATCGGCAAAAATCCATACCGATAGTTTTTCCTGGTTGCGTCCGTTGCTGGAGCGGCTGAGAAACACGCGCTGTCATTCATTAAACAGTATGCGAGAGCTGAGAAGGGTCTGCTGGCATCATGAGTTACAACAGCGGCCTCTAGAGGAGAAATAAAAACTATCACTGACGCCTGGTGTTGTTTATTTTCGACACGTGTTACTGCGCGCTGCACGGAGAGAACATGCTGCACGGAGAAGGCTGACATCAGATGCGCGTTTAAAGCATCGACAGCAAAAAGGTATTTATACAGTACATTTTGTCATATCATTATAAAGTTATTAATTTGTTGAATAGATGCTGCATTAGAGAAAGAACAGCACAGCAGTATGTTTGTTTGCTTTCGAGGCTGAGATGATGCTAAACATTAGCAGTAGGCTAACTTACCTCAAGCGGTTAAAACACTGACAGAAATAAACACTAAAAAGTCCGACCCAAATGTCAGAATCAGAACCCTAAAGGATTGTCCATGATCCCAAACGGCACCTCTGATTCATATTTAGATCATTTAATAACAGTTAAACGTAGAGACTTACTGATGGCTGCAGCTAAAAGCTAACGAGTTAGCCGTCACGGTTATTTGGTGTCTTTCTAGCCTCTACAGGTGATTTTCTATCCAGCCTGGAACTTGTGCCTTTTTTCGGGGTTGTTGAGCATTAAATCCAAACTGTTACATCCCAGATTTATCCACTTGATGTCCATAATTCATCACGTTTTTGGTCATTTCTGCCGCTAACTCCGTGCTACCCATAGACAGTAGGTGCTACCGACAAGGTTTGTTTACGTTTTCAACCAATGGGAAGGCAGGTCCGTCACACATTACGCCTTATATGGGCATCCAAGCGAGAACAAAGAGTATAGTGGGAAAGATAGATCCCTCCAGGTCAGAGATCGTCTGTTACCGTTCTAAACCGTTCTACAGAGAAGAATGGCGTCACTGTTTTGAGATTTGGCTTACATTTGGGCATTTTTTGAATAAATGTAAATAGTTTGTCCTTTATATGAATTATAATGCTCATTATGTTTATTTTTGCACTGGATGACTCCAAATATGTAGGAGAACTGTTTTAGACAACACACATGCTTGTGTAGCATTGCTGTGGGTGTAATATCAATAAATATGACATTATTATTTTGATTATTGGCAAAAGCGTCTGGACTTTTTTTGAAACAATGTATGTATTTTGTCAACTGTATAAGTTATAAATACTATCGGTCGATTAATCGGTTATCGGCAAATACGGCCCAACCTAGCTATCGGTATCGGTAAAATCCACTATCGGTCGACCTCTAATATATATATATATTAAGGCTGGGCAACGATAAAAAGTTTTAATCGCATTGTTATACGCAAAATCCAAGAACAAAAGTGCCTTAAGATTTGTTCTGCAAACACTTAACATCAGCATTTTGTTCATACAGTAGCAGATAAATAAAATATTTAGTGTAAATCTCAACTTAAACAATGTCATCAAAGCAAATACTAAATGAAAGCTTAATGCCACTGCCAGGGCATTCATGTTATCCTGTTTGTTAGATATAAAATAAAACTGACCACAAAATCCTGAGCCACAATCGTAACATTAAAACAGAAAGCAGAAACATTTTTCTTCTTTTATCAGGGAGCAGCATAACCAGTCTCTGTTCAGTACCAAATGTCCTGTTATAACCATCTCTGTTCAGTACCAAATGTCCCTGTTATAACCAGTCTCTGTTTAGTACCAAATGTCCTGTTATAACCATCTCTGTTCAGTACCAAATGTCCCTGTTATAACCAGTCTCTGTTCAGTACCAAATGTCCCTGTTATAACCATCTCTGTTCAGTACCAAATGTCCCTGTTATAACCAGTCTCTGTTCAGTACCAAATGTCCTGTTATAACCATCTCTGTTCAGTACCAAATGTCTCTGTTATAACCATCTCTGTTCAGGACCAAATGTCCTGTTATAACCAGTCTCTGTTCAGTACCAAATGTCCCTGTTATAACCATCTCTGTTCAGTACCAAATGTCCCTGTTATAACCAGTCTCTGTTCAGTACCAAATGTCCTGTTATAACCAGTCTCTGTTCAGTACCAAATGTCCTGTTATAACCATCTCTGTTCAGTACCAAATGTCCTGTTATAACCAGTCTCTGTTCAGTACCAAATGTCTCTGTTATAACCATCTCTGTTCAGGACCAAATGTCCTGTTATAACCAGTCTCTGTTCAGTACCAAATGTCCCTATTATAACCATCTCTGTTCAGTACCAAATGTCCCTGTTATAACCATCTCTGTTCAGTACCAAATGTCCCTGTTATAACCAGTCTCTGTTCAGTACCAAATGTCCCTGTTATAACCATCTCTGTTCAGTACCAAATGTCCCTGTTATAACCATCTCTGTTCAGTACCAAATGTCCCTGTTATAACCAGTCTCTGTTCAGTACCAAATGTCCCTGTTATAACCAGTCTCTGTTCAGTACCAAATGTCCTGTTATAACCAGTCTCTGTTCAGTACCAAATGTCCTGTTATAACCAGTCTCTGTTCAGTACCAAATGTCCTGTTATAACCATCTCTGTTCAGTACCAAATGTCCTGTTATAACCAGTCTCTGTTCAGTACCAAATGTCTCTGTTATAACCATCTCTGTTCAGGACCAAATGTCCTGTTATAACCAGTCTCTGTTCAGTACCAAATGTCCTGTTATAACCAGTCTCTGTTCAGTACCAAATGTCCCTATTATAACCATCTCTGTTCAGTACCAAATGTCCCTGTTATAACCAGTCTCTGTTCAGGACCAAATGTCCTGTTATAACCATCTCTGTTCAGTACCAAATGTCCTGTTATAACCAGTCTCTGTTCAGTACCAAATGTCCTGTTATAACCAGTCTCTGTTCAGTACCAAATGTCCTGTTATAACCATCTCTGTTCAGTACCAAATGTCCCTGTTATAACCAGTCTCTGTTCAGTACCAAATGTCCCTGTTATAACCAGTCTCTGTTCAGTACCAAATGTCCCTGTTATAACCAGTCTCTGTTCAGTACCAAATGTCCCTGTTATAACCAGTCTCTGTTCAGTACCAAATGTCCCTGTTATAACCATCTCTGTTCAGTACCAAATGTCCCTGTTAGAGGTGAAGAACAAACGTTTCAGCATGTCGTCTCTCCTCTGTTTTCATTCCAGTCAGAGTATGTGAATGCAGCGCCCACTGGTCATCACTATAATGGACTGTAACTCCGAGGTAACCATGGTTACCCAGTGATGTCCAGTAGTCCCCAGTGAGAGGAACACGTTGTAAAGGTGTCTCCTTTTCATAACAACTGGTGTATTCTTCTTGTGATGGTGCGTCTTGAGGGAATCTCATACCTGCCGTCATTTGTTGAGATTCTCAGAATGTTTCTGCGATAACAACGCATTAACTTGCCCAGCCCTAAAATATATATATATATATATATATATATATATATATATATATATTAGAGATGCACCGATTACAACTTCCTAGTCCGATTCCAATTTTCTTTGAGTTAGGCCAGCCGATAGTATTTATTTTAGTATTTCATTTTTTCTAACCACTTTACAGCACACACACATATTTATTTTCTATCTTTTCTTTAACAGAACATGTGTTGAACAGATAATGGATCACTATAAAATAGAACTATATAAATTACTCCTGGTGTGGGACATTCACACACATCTAAAGAGCAATGTTAGAACCATTTCCTTCTTCTCACATCCAATATCAACTAAAGAAATGTGATTTAGGTTTTTGGTGTCGTCCCTCCACGCCCTACTTTCTCCTTGCAGGTGTTGCATATTGTAAACTTGTTATCTTCTGCACACACGCTGAAGAATTCCCAAACAGCTGACATGTTGCAGGTTAATTCACCAGGTTCCTACATGTGGAGAATAGCGCGGACACGCCTTCACACCGCGAGGGGGTACGCGCCACACACAACGGAGAAGTTGAGAGAAAGAGAGCGTGCTGTGGCGTCCGTGCTGTGGCGTCCGTGCCGTGGCGTCCGTGTGTGCGTGCGTCCTTGAGAACTGTAACTGGTATAACTTATGTTGTCAGTTAATTGTAGCGTTGACCAGCATGAAATCACCATATGTCAGACTGACCTGCCGGTCGCCGGTCATGGCCGAGAACGTGAAAACCGGCCAATTCTGGTCACCGGCCGGGAACTCATGTGAGGCGTAATTGATCCCGTGGATGATTTGTAGTCTACTAAGTGAACAAGGTGTACCCGGTCCACCAAACACTGGGCCGTCTTGACTGTCTTAATTCTGCACATATTTCTGTTACTGTAGCCCTATTTACTATTTCATTATTTCATCCATGTGTGGCGCAGCGGATCCGTGCGCACTGTCACCTGCCGTGGAGACGCTGGCCTCACTAACCTCTCCTCCTCTGAGTCGGGTCTCCCTCACGCTGGACTCAGTTTCACTGAGCGTACTAACACTCAGAAAATAAATGGCATTACATCAGTGAGTTCAAACTGCTTATTGTGCGTAATTTGGACTGACACTGAGATGCATGTTGTTCTGTATCTGGTACATATTCTCTTGATTTCCACTTCGACATTAGACATTTTTTTGAGTGAAAGAGACGTTACATGTAGCATATATCACCACAGGTAACAAGCTAACCATCGCTAAGTGTTGTGCTAATGCTGGGAACATGCAAATTATATCTTTATAGTTGTATCCATATGATGTGACAGACTTAGGTCAATATTTCACCAGGTCAGAGGGCTAAAGGGATGTGTTAAATAGACCCCATAAAGTCATCCTACAACTGATGTTGATACTGGACTGTATGGATGGTAGCTACAGAACATGCTATGATACTGGACTGTATGGATGGTAGCTACAGGACATGCTTTGAATTCATAAGATTTAACAATACAGTGTTAGGGACAGATCAGATGGACAGAGACTTGAGACTTGACTTGGACTCGTGGCAAAAGACTTGAGACTTGACTTGGACTTCCAAAAAATGACTTGTGAACATCTCTGGTGTGTCAGTACAACGACACACTCGGTCGGTATAACTCCGGGGGAACTTCAGTAAATAGACAGCAAGTCTATTTATGTACTTTAAACATCAGATAAAGTGATTCTCTAATACATATGATGCTCAGTAAATAAAGTAGTCATGTATAAACATGTAACCGATGTATTTCTCCGTGAGTCCGCTATGTTAGTGATAATAACGTTACGTTACCTAGCTTGTTTGGTAGCTAGCTAGCTGCTAACTCCACCCACCGTGCTTTAATGCTAACGTTAGTAACGTCACACTGTTGACAGGAAATGAACTGAACAAAGTCACCACCCATCTGATGATAGTAATGGGTTTTCATCACTACGACAAGAGTGTGGATGAAACATTAAGCTGTTTACTTTTACAACTTAGTGTCTGTCCGGACGGCTAGTTAGCTAACGTTAGCTAACGTTAGCTAACTCAGTTAGCTGAGGCTCAGTTCCGCAGAAGAATCCGATGTTTAGAGAGAATTAACCAGATTTCCAGACTACTTACTGGAGTTCAGCAACTACACAGAACATATACAACTACAATACCGGCTGTTATTTATGTCCCTGTCAATAACTGCTCTTGAGAAATGTGTTAGACCAAATGTAGCTACGCCCATGACGATAAAACAGTTAATGTCTAACGTTACATAAATCTTTTCATAATAAAATCTGATATTTACCAGAAGCTGCTTCAGAGAGAAATAACAACAGGAAGAGAAATGGAGCCATGAGAGCTGAGAGAGGGTAGATCCACCATTACATCCTTCACAGAGAAAGAGGAAACATCTACTAAAGAAAGTAGGGTCGTTGGAGACGAACTGCTCCTCGCCTGTAAAGTGGACGAGAGCAGGCGGCGGCAGCAGCAGCAGCAGCGGCAGCCGGGGGCGGTGACTAAAATCCGCTGTCAAATCGGACAGTTTCCAGCTGATTCCAGCAGCCTTCAGGCTGAACAGAGTCGATTCTGAACCAATCAGCTGTTAGATCAGCTGAGAGGCCGGCGTTTCCCAGCATGCCCATGGAGATAACTGGATCCAGATACGGCGGGAAGCCCCGTTCATTCCAATGAGAGTTGCTCAAAAGTGCATAAAGCAAACATGGAGCTCGGCTCTTCCGCGTTGACTGGCCTATGACGTCGCGATGGACATGCGCACCAGCAACAGTTTGGTTGTGTTGTCATAGCAACCGGTAGCAACATGCTCGTTCGTGAGCTTCTCTGTCGTGTCTCTTACAAGTGGAGAACTCATGAACTCGCCGTTTTCATTGTCTAAAAAGCATTAGGTAAGGTGGGTACACCATTATGCACAAGTTGTGTCCTAATCAGAATTTGCGCAGTGATGACCACATTTTTTTGCAGAAAAATAAATAATCATGATCATGCTTAATAACTCATAATTCATAATGATGTGCCCATGTACCTAATGCTTTAGTTGTGTTGTTCATGTATGAGGTCACGAATGACAGATACGTGCACATCAATACCTGATGATTAATGGGATATTAAGGAATGCAGTAACACAGATCATTAATTACATAATGCATAATATAGCCCATCAATGAATTCATGTACCCTTACCGTAAAGTGTTACCAGTGTTATTCTAACCAACAACACACAAATGTAATCTCATTTGATAGAGCAGAACCTCCTAGAGGAATCTCCCTGCTTTTGAAATGCGCAAACATTTCCACGGGACATAAAACGCTTAACGTGAAAAAGCTTAACGTGGTTTAATGTACCTAAACAACGATCATGGCCATATCTTGTCATGAGCACTTGAGCCTGTCAAAAAAACTAAACCGAAAGCCAACGATTGTAGAAGTTATCTCACATTAACTTTTTCTTCTTCATTGGCGCCTATGGCGAGGAAAAAGCTTAACATGGTTTAATGTACCTAAATAATGATCAATGATTACCAAATTTCTATCTCATATTGCGCCTCATAACCACTGAAAACTGTCAAAAAATCTAATCCAAAGTCCAATTATTATGGACGTTATCTGACATTAAGCGTTCCTGCTTCACATTTTCAGCAGGGCAGCGGAGCGGCTGTGGGTTGACTCCCCACGGTTCTCATGGGCTTTATAAGTCCCCAGATAGCAGACACATTTGGGCCAAATTTGTGCCACTTTTGGCACTTAAGGCTCAGTTACGGCAATGGCAAATGTTGAGTGGGCCAGATGTGGCCCACTTGTAATCAGCCGCGCCTGACTTGGGTTACGGCAACTGTCATGTGGGCCAGATGTGGCCCAAATGGAATGAGCCAGGCCCAACTTGAGTTACGGTGAGTGTCGTGTGGGCCAGACCTGGCCCAAATTAATGAGCCAAGCCCGACCTGGGTTAGGGCAACTGTCATGTGGGCCAGATGTGGCCCAAAAGTAAGGAGCCGGCCCCGACCTGGGTTACGGTGAGTGTCGTGTGGGCCAGACCTGGCCCAAATGTAAGGAGCCAGGCCCTACATGAGTTACGGTGAGTGTCGTGTGGGCCAGACCTGGTCCAAATTAATGAGCCAAGCCTGAATTAGGTTATGGTGAGTGTCGTGTGGGCCAGACCTGGCCCAAATGTAAGGAGCCAAGCCCGACCTGGGTTAGGGCAACTGTCATGTGGGCCAGATGTGGCCCACATGTAAGGAGCCGGCCCCGACCTGGGTTACGGTGAGTGTCGTGTGGGCCAGACCTGGCCCAAATTAATGAGCCAAGCCCGACCTGGGTTAGGGCAACTGTCATGTGGGCCAGATGTGGCCCAAATGTAAGGAGCCGGCCCCGACCTGGTTTACGGTGAGTCTCATGTGGGCCAGATGTGGCCCAAATGTAAGGAGCCGGCCCCGACCTGGTTTACGGTGAGTGTCGTGTGGGCCAGATGTGCCCCAAATGAAATGAGCCAAGCCTGACTTGGGTTACAGTGAGTGTCGTGGGCCAGATGTGGCCCAAATTAAATGAGCCAAGCCTGACTTAGGTTATGGTGAGTGTCGTGTGGGCCAGACCTGGCCCAAATGTAATGAGCCAAGCCCGACCTGGGTTAGGGCAACTGTCATGTGGGCCAGATGTGGCCCAAATGTAAGGAGCCGGCCCCGACCTGGGTTACGGTGAGTGTCGTGTGGGCCAGACCTGGCCCAAATGTAAGGAGCCAGGCCCTACATGAGTTACGGTGAGTGTCGTGTGGGCCAGACCTGGTCCAAATTAATGAGCCAAGCCTGACTTAGGTTATGGTGAGTGTCGTGTGGGCCAGACCTGGCCCAAATGTAAGGAGCCGGCCCCGACCTGGGTTACGGTGAGTGTCGTGTGGGCCAGATGTGGCCCAAATTAAATGAGCCAAGCCTGACTTAGGTTATGGTGAGTGTCGTGTGGGCCAGACCTGGCCCAAATGTAATGAGCCAAGCCCGACCTGGGTTAGGGCAACTGTCATGTGGGCCAGATGTGGCCCAAATGTAAGGAGCCGGCCCCGACCTGGGTTACGGTGAGTGTCGTGTGGGCCAGACCTGGCCCAAATGTAAGGAGCCAGGCCCTACATGGGTTACGGTGAGTGTCGTGTGGGCCAGACCTGGTCCAAATTAATGAGCCAAGCCTGACTTAGGTTATGGTGAGTGTCGTGTGGGCCAGACCTGGCCCAAATGTAAGGAGCCGGCCCCGACCTGGGTTACGGTGAGTGTCGTGTGGGCCAGATGTGGCCCAAATTAAATGAGCCAAGCCTGACTTAGGTTATGGTGAGTGTCATGTGGGCCAGACCTGGCCCAAATGTAAGAAGCCGGGCCCAACCTAGGTTGCGCCGACTGTCAGGTGGTGGTCCCAATGTAAAGAGCCAGGGTTACAACAAGGGCTGTGTGAGCCAGACCACATTTTATGGATGAAGTATGCTGGCCTGTCTTGTAGAGCAGATAGCCTTAATATGATACACTGGGCAAGAGTTATGTGGAAGTATATAGTGATGTTATGAGGCAAATAAATCTAGACTATTTATTTGATATTTGATTATTTGAATGTCACTCCCCCATGACACCGCACTGCATTGCATTATGTTATCCCTGATAGGTCATGTCTCAGCAATATTTGGGGACAACTCAATTACAGTGGTGTGCGCAAAAGTATCTCAGACCACAAAATGCATAAAATGCTGAAGATTGACTACAACAGCAGAATATTCATATGCCACTGGATAGACACATTTTTAAATTATTGACTTTTACTGTAATACATTTTTTTTTCTCAGCATTTTGAGTTTAAAAAATATATTCCGCTCCCATTTTAAATGCAATGATGTTTACACCAATATCACATTTATGACGTGGATAACATAACAAAATAAAATACCAACTAAATATTATAAATAATATTATGAAAATGTCTCTCTCCCTGTAATGGCACTGTTGTGACTCAACAATAATCCTTATTCTGAATAAATCTGAGTTCTGACATCACTTCCTGTACTGTACATTTAACTGCACAACTGTACATACACATACACTTGGTAAATATGCTGTCCCTTTAAAATGTTGGAAAATGTCTCATTTATCTCATAATTTCATGCAAGGCTATTAGCTAGCATTTCTGAAGTGGATAAAACTGGTATGACTTTTTTATAAGAAGGGAAATGTAAAAAACAAAAACAAAATTGTGTAAACTGATTTCATTTATTATTATTCTAAAAGCTGCCCACCACAATCACACAGTCATATCTATTGGCTATTGAACATCTCCACTAAGGCATGTGTGGGCTAAGTGCCTTTCTCAAGGGCACTTCAGCAGTGGTAATGAAAAAGAAGGGCGTGCTGCTCTTTCACTTGACTGCCCACATTTATCCTGTCACTCCAGGGATCAAACCAGCAACCTGTTGGTCAAGCAAAATAAAAATGACAGTAATCAACCCACATTGTTCCTCAATACAAGAAGAAATGAAGCAGGAAGGCATATATAGGACATTGAGGGAAAACCCTACACACTTAAAAATGCTGGGTTAATTTGGTTACTCATATGCTGGGTTAAGCCTGAAATGTATAAATTTACCCATAATTGGGTTACAAAATGGTTAAACATATTATAACCCATTGCATTGGGTTGATGACGTTGAACGAAATCCAGGCTTCAGTTTTTCAACACTGCTGATCCGCCTTATTTTGGATGACATTGTTTTAACACGCACGCACGCACGCACGCACACACGCATATATATATACACACACACACACACACACACACACACACACACACACACACACACACACACACACGAGTCATGACATGGTATGGGAAGAATAAAAAAGTGACATAAAAGACGTATAAAAAACGTTTGTTTCGTAGATTAGATCAGATGGTTTAGCTTAGTTTAAAAACAGTCTAACGATATTACAATAATAACTTTATGTTTTAGCTTCGTTTTATTCAAGTAACGTTATTAAATATAAATCCTATCACGATTTGCGTTACAAATAAATACCAGCAAAGAACTACGGCGGGCGAAGACAGAAACACATTGAAGAGATCGCTCTATCTGGCACCCCGCCCGCTGGATCTTCACACAGGAAAAAACAAGCGCACCTCTTCAACTGACGTAACCCCCAGTCACCCCACATCGTCGTCTCTCGCTCTCGATGAGTCGGAACAGCAGCAACTAATTTTCTTAAAAAACACATCTGGTTCCTGGGGCAGGGAAGCGAGGTAAGCATTCTCATTTTACCGGTAGTTTGTTGCTGAAAATGTGTTTTGTTAAACAGTGCTTCTAGAATAAACTCTAATGTTACATTAGCTAACGTAACTTAGCTAGTTAGCTGCTAGCTGTAAAAAAAATTGCCACCCATTTTTAGACTTTAGACTAATTTACCATTGGCAATGTCCGAATGTTACCAACGGTCGGTGGATTACCTATCGTTAGTAACGTTTTATTCATAAACCGCTCCTTAAACCGAGCTAAATCAACGTTAGCTACGTTTAAGCGTGCTAACATTTGTCATGGCACTAACCTAGCTAGCTAGCTAGCAAGCCAATGTAGCATACAATGACTCACATAAGCTAGCCAGCTGCTAGCTAGCTAGCTTATGAAGTGTGACATTTAACTTAATTAACGTTATTTCAAAGGAGTCGTTAATGGAGACATTTCAAGGCTGTATCGTTGTTATCTTCTATGTCTGTTTGCACATTCAAAGTTACGTTGTCTATCGGTTTTCTTTTTTATTAAGATATATCTGAGTCATTGTATGCTACATTGGCTTGGTAGCTAGCTCGGTTTAAGGAGCGGTTTATGAATAAAACGTTACTAATGTTAGCTAATCCACCGACCGTTAGTAACGTACGGACATTGCCAACGGTAAATTAGTTTTGGATATTTTAATTTAGAAGTGTTAAAATGCGCGGCAAATTTTTTTTTTACCGGTAACCGTCCTCAGCCTACGTTACGAATGACCGTGACTGTGTTAACCCCTTAACACTCCTGTAAAATTTGCCAAAAACGCCTATCCAAGGCATACCTATAGTAAATTGGAAGCTGTTCTTGAACCATTTGTTCTACATGCATGTCTATGGTTTCTTTTGAAAGGTAACACTCTGAGCCTTCTTTTCCAACAGTTAGAATTACTGTAAGTGCTATTGGCTTTGAGTAATAGAACTTTGAATGTACTGGAAAATATTTTTTTTATGTCCGCCTGAGTTCTTTTTTATAGAAAAATGCCTGTAGATGACTATTGCTGGGACATATTAGCCTGAAAACACAATGGGGCTATAGCAAGAAGTCTTACATAGTCCCAGTTGAAATTTCATATCAGTATTTCATAAAATGAATATTTTACACCTGTTTTTGTATGGGTATGTGTCTAGGCGTTTACAAAAACGGACATTTTGGTGACCCTAAAAAGGACCCTTGGTAACGATGGTCACATACCTAGACTAAAAAGACTGCTACAAATGAACAGTTGACATTACAGTCATCATTCAGGGCTCTATTAAAAGGTTACATTAAGAGGTATCCTATCTAATATCCAGAATCACTATCAGTATTTCTGACACAGAGTAACAGAAGCATAAACACAATAAATTGCCGTTTTGTAACTTTGTGTGTAAAAAAAGTCAAAACAAGTGGTAAGGTGGAAAAGTAGTGTATAAAAGGTAACACAATATTTACAGCTATTAACATATCTAAATACACATATTTACAATTATGTATGTACAGGTTATGTGCTACATGCAACAAAGCACAAAGAAGGACCCTTTGGTAAAAAAGGGTAAAAAGATGTCAAATAAGTGCTATGGTGAAAAAGTAGTGCAAAAAAAAGCATTACTATATAACTATTTACACATCTAAATCAACATATATTTACAGGTTATTGGCAACATGCCAGACATTGTAACAATCGCAAGCGACAAAACACAAAGGACATTTGAAGGAACCGTTGGTAAAAATGGTCAACAAAGTAAAACAAGTGCTATGCTGGAAAAGTATTGCAGGTACTACTATATAACTTTTTACATACACATATCTATAAATTGCAGGAACCCAGCGAATCAAATCCATACTTCACCGTTAACCGTCAAGCCACTAAATATATACATATGTCCCATAAACATAAACCTGTATGGAAAATGAGCACCTCTGCTGATGTGTTAAATTTCTTAACGATCAGATGACATGAGACAACACCGTCTCTCCCTCTACACACACCGGGTCTGGTGGTTGATGAACGCCGATATGTGGTGCAGGCACAATTTCAACAGGCACTGTACTAGTATTTACAATTACAGGTCATTGGCAACATGCCAGTCATTATAACAGTCACGGCCAGCGACAAAGCACAAAGGAATATCGCAGGAGGAGCACTTCACTGGTGTCTTTGCATGACACTGCCTGCACTTCAGCCGACCAGCAGTGCTGTGCCCACTGATATGCACTGGCCTGTGATGTGCTCCACGTGGAGCAGGAGGTGGTCCGGGTGTGGCTGTGGAGGAAGACCCCGCCTCTGCCAGCTCCACTGCGAGCGTCTCTCTGAACGCCTTCTGATGCAGAGGTACCTCTCCTTGCCAATTGCAAGGTCCTTCTGGAGGAGGAAGGCGTTCACAATTGCGATGTCCATGAAGTGGTAAAACAGAGTCTTGTACCACCGTTGGGTCTTGTGCAGGACTTTGTAATACCCTATGAGGGCATCTGAGTGGTCCACTCCACCCATGCACCTACAGTAGATGAACAGACAGTATACAAAAACATTAATGTATACAGCAGACAAATATAACATTTCCAAGAGCATACATGAAAATGTAGTTGAATATATAGTACGTACCGGTTGTAGTCCTGCACCACTGGTGGAACTGAGACGTCCTTCAACTGCCACTGCCCATCTGCAGCTTTGACCCTCCTCTGCACTGTGTCCTCTGCGTGGGCTGTGTGGAGGGTTGAGCACAGAAAAACATCCCTTGTGTCTCGCCACTGAACAAAGAGCAGGGAGTCATTCCTGATCCAACGTATGCTGCCACGAGGAGATTTTGAGACCAGAATGTTGACCTTTGACCTTGGGAATCCGATTCTGTTTGTGCGGATGGTTCCGCATGCCCAGATCCTCTTCAGAAGGAGGTCACGAAACAGGATTGGACTTGTATAAAAATTATCTACAAAGACCTTATAGCCGGTGCCCAGCAACTGTACATCAATTAGCTCCATCACTGCCTCATAACTGAGTCCCTTACCACTGTTTCCCTGGCACTTTCCCTCATAAACAAAAAAGTCCCATGTATAACCGTTCCTGGAGTCTGCCAGAACAAAGAGTTTATAACCCCAGCGAACAGGCTTGTTCTTCATGTATTGTTTCAAACCAGTGCGGGCTTTTGAGGCAACCATTCGCTCATCAATGGAGATTTCCTGGCCAGGGTGAAAGTTTCTTCTGCAGGAGTCCCTCATCTCCTCGTAGAGCGGCTTTATCTTAGCCAGACGGTCGTAGGCTCCTGTGCCTCTCCTTTCCTCATTAGCAGCATCACCCACAGAGCTGCTGAGGTGAAGGGATTGGGAGATCCTGAGGAACTTTTTACCGGTCATTACCCGTCTCGGGAACGGCAAGCTATAAAGATGACCCCCACGCCAGTAATCAGTGAAAGAAAAGCATTTGACTACACCCATGTAAACAATTAAAGACATGAATGCAAACATGTCCTGCAATGTCAGATCAATCCACGGGATAGAGGGTGTTGAATGGTGTGTTGAGCCACAGTGGTTGGTGTTTTGAAGTATTGTCTTCAAAACAGAGTTGGTAAAAAACAGTTGAAACAACTGCAGGGCTGTGTACGTAGCAGTACGTATGAGCTGGGGTCCTGGGACATTTCTGGGTCTGAAGGTGGGCTGTGGTGGTGTGATGTCTGGGACATCGACATCATTCCACCTCTCTTCAGATGGGCTGCTTGATCTGGCTTGACTGCAGCCTCTCCCTTTTCCTTTACCTCGTCCTCTACCTCTTTGTCTCCTGCTGTTCTGAGGAGTTGGAAGATGAGCCTCCTCACCTGATGAACTGTCCTGCTGCTCCACGCCTCTCCCTTTTCCTCTACCTTGTCCTCTACCTCTTGGTCTCCTGCTGTTCAGAGGAGTTGGAAGATGAGGCTCATCACCTGATGAACTGTCCTGCTGCTCCACTCCATGTGGCCACTTGCTCACTGGTGCAGATGTAGCAGGCTCCCAATCCATATCTACATCACATTTCCTATAATGTGAAAATAAAGAAATAACAGTAATTACAAATAATGTTCTGAATGCTAAGTCAACGAAAAATATTAAATGTGTAGATATTACCATAGATATTTACATAAATACAATAACAGCTGCAAACTTGTGACGCAGTATTTACTCAAACGTTTCCGTTTGCAACACTTCTTGCAGTAAATGTGGTGCAACAAATGTGTAATGTTAGCTGTGGAGCTCTCAGCAAGCAGAGTAGAGAGCAGGGTTTAGATGAGAGACAACTTTGTCTGGCTCGTTTAGTGTAACGTTAGCATGATAGCTTGGTGAAATTAGCAAGCTAAGGTTAGCTTGGCGAACTATCCATTCTCTAAATTAGTAAACATTTAAATCATCTAAACACTCTTCAATAGTCAAACTGAAGCAGACGGTGAGCTCCAGGTCACAGCCTGTCTAATTATACAGTAACGTTATATAAGTAAAATACTCACTTGTCGAGAGTAATGTCTCCTCCCTCTAGGAACATGTCCTCTGCCACGGAGTCCATGCAAGACATTTCACTGTCTTTCTCAGACATTTCCTCCTCTGACTTGTCGCTTTCACGTGGCCGAGTACATTCCTCCACTGCTTCTTGGAGGGTATATCTTCTTGACTTGCTAATTTTCGCCATTCTCAATTTCTCGTTCGGTTTTGGTTTAGGATGTAGAAAGTAGTGGGCCGTGTTTTTATCGGTGTTTGCACTACACAGATCATTCCTTTGTTTAGGATTGTAACTACCCGCGAAAGCATCAGTTCCCCGTTCATTGGCTATACAAAACGTCAGTCATTGGCACAACCGGTTGCAATTGGCACAAAATAAAAAGGCGTGCACCTTCTTTCACCGCAGGCACTCGTTGGCTATTCTAGGCTGTAGACGAGACCAGGAAGGTCCTATTGGTTCAAGTGAGGTGTCAATCGAAAGGTCAGAGTGCAGGGGCCATTTTGATATCAGATACCGGCAAAAAAATATATGCAAACAAGATTTACTCCAGGAAATACAGTAAAATATTAAATAACTGCCGCGAAATTTGAAATTTAAAAACAGCTGTCCGTGGATATATTTTAATGTCATAATATGTTTGGACTAAATAGTTTACTGGATTTGATCGTCTGGACCTTTGTCAATGTAACAAGACCGTTTTTGTCAGAATATTATGGATCTGTGGATTACAATGAGGCTTCAAAGGTGAGTTACCTCAATTTTGTAGTTGTTTGTTACTCAGACAGAGGCGATGATTGTACCTGCTGTTGTTATCATGTCTTGGAATAGTTTGTATCAGTGAAATCACAAGAGTTGTAGCTTTCCAAAGATGTATGGCATGAGTAACTACTTAAACATAGGAGTTGTATACATAGCAACACGTGTTCGAAAGACGCCGACGGCCCGTGGGCGGGCCGTCAGAACGCTAAGGGGTTAAAAGACGAACGCCGCCATCTTGCTTGCTGAATTGTGAACATGCAGAAAAAAGAGCGAAATTTGTATTCAGTGATTATGTAGCCTACTTTGAATGCTCAGGCTTGCATGTGTTTTAGCTGTTTGTGTAACGTTACTAAATGTTATGTATTAAGTACTTTATGTAGTTCCTTTAAATACAAAATACAAATTGTAATGCTGACAAAGACAGGCGAACACATCGCCGGTTCCCGCCAATAGGTTCATTTTAGTTAGTGAACAACCTGGCAAAGAAGTCTTGCGTCAGTCTAATCAATTGGGACCAACGTGTTAAATTTGACCTGCATGAGCTATTGTCACGGAGTACTTTACCTCCATGCAGCTGAATTCCACTATGCAATATAGAAATTGGCTGATTCTAACCTGTGCTGGCAGTGAATTGTGTGTGTGTGTGTGTGTGTGTGTGTGTGTGTGTGTGTGTGTGCGCGCGCGCGCGTGTGTGTGTTGCCTGCCAAAATAACTATTCTTGATTATTCATTATGTTATTAGCTGTCAAATGTTGTTGGCGTAATGAGAATGACCGCTTGCTTGCTTGACATTTCTGAATGCTTATTGAAAGTGATATATGGCAGCTTTGTAATGTTTTTTATTATTATTGTTTTCCTGTAGATGGATGATCATGTTCAAAATAAACTGGTAGAATGGGACCTGGGTGATTTACTCTCTACATTTGAAGGTAGGCACATTTTATAAAAGCTTATAAGTTTTTAGTAAAAGACATATATGTACTATGAATAAGAATGGCAAAATACAACTTTTTCATGTCCAATACTGATATTGTAAATGTGGGTATCTGCCGGTAATATTTTCTGATACCACTGCCCCAAAATGCAACAATATATCCTGTAGGTTTGGTTTTGATGCAGCACTTAACAATCCTGCTGTAAATCAACAAATAGTCTGAAAATAGCCTAGGCCTGCTGTTACAAATAAATGTCTTTATGATCACTGATATTTTAGTATAATACTGGTCCGATCAACAAAACATGTCATCTATACGGCTTAGTATTTGACCAGTTTCCATGCAGAAAAAAAGAACCTGAGTTAAATTTTCTCTGGACTTCACACATTTTAATCAATGATCAGGTGCTGCAAATGTAATTAAGTTAGATTGAGTTCAATGAAGTTTCACTGATGTCACAAAGAGCTTATTAGTTCTTATTCAGTATCTCAAAGTATAAATCACATGAGAAGACATAGACCCAAAATTTGCACAAGGACCAACTCATCAATATTTTGAATGGAATTTCTACAGCAAGCGGTTCTAGTCAAATTAGGGCCTGGAAGAAGAATAATGATAAAAAGAAGAAACAAGAAAAGAACAATATAATGCATTGCTCTGCATGCACTATACTACATTTCTGGAATGCCGTGACATTTAAGAGGGTCTATACCAGGCACGGAAAATCAAGGAATTTGAGCATTTTGTAGTAAAGTCAGAGCAAGGTCAGGGAATCTTTTTTGCATTTTGAAATGTAGTCGCCAGAATGTGATACAGAGTTGTAGAATTTTACATTTGACTTTTATGCTTGCAATATTGCAGACAGGCACATCGCTTTGCTTCTGCTACCTGTGGTGACCCCGGCACCTACAAAATCCGGAGAAAGACGGTCCGCCCCAGCTACGCCGAATCTACAAAAGCTTTCATAGGTGAGCAGCCTGTGAGTTAATACAAATGTAACAAATAAAACAAGCGTCAGCAAGTATTGTAACAGATTGTCTGAAGATTTGCAGACCTCAATACATTTTCCTTTTATTTCCCGCTTAAAATTGGTTGTGATGTGACTGAACCCGAACATCATTTCTAAATATCTGCCCGAACCCGGCCTGGCCCATTGGGTCCAGTCGGGCTCAGTTGGGGTATCCATCCTCTACTACCTACCTCTCTCAGACCTATCACACACATGTGTCAGACCAAACCACTGCACAACAATGATCTGTTTCAGTTTATTGTTATCATTATTAAAACGAAATGTTGTTAGAGCAAACACAGAAAGACATAGTTTTCCAGTTGTTAACCCATTACTTAATACATAATTTAAATCCACATAGATTATATATAATTTTGGCCTTCATTTTATCACTCAAGCTTATGCCTGTCACGAGGGTTAATATCTGAAGTAAAGGTGTCTTTATAAAGTTTTTTTTCTCTCTACACGTTGGAACAAACATCGCTGAATACCTTACGAAAAGGACAAGCACAGAGGTCCCACATGTGCTTCTTCTTGGGGACAGGCATCTGTTATCGCAAGCCTTTGTTATAGTGCATGGACATGCCCTGGAGCACCCATCTCTTCTTGGGGCAGTAGATGCCTGCTTTAAGGCTTTTTATGTTTTTGATGTACAGTATCCTAGACCTTGTGCACAACTGTGGGAGTTTTTGCAGACGATATATGGTATCCCTGGACATGTTAGATCATCGGTACAGATGATGCGAGCAGTTAGCGGCACAGTGAACTGCAAACTGCTCATAACGTTATGCACACACACTAGAGTCTGGATCGGGCCGAATTTTTCTGTGCGAGCCCGGCCCGCGTCCGACAGGCATTAAGAAGTTTGTGTCTGAGCCCGACACAGTTAAAATCAAATTTTTTTTTCTATACTAATGACACATGTACGTTAGTTTGTGTGGAAAGCTTTTATGAAGCAGCTGTAGGAAGGCATTCAGAAATGTCAACAGATGAGGTCATCAGCTCACACGGAGCAACAAGCTCACGTTAATCAGCTGTTTAATTTTAAATGTTCAATGTGTTAACTTTTCCTGATTGCTTAGTTTCCGACCGTGATCAGAAAGCTATATGCTGGCTGTAGCAATCTTTTCTCTTCTACTGTTTTAAGGCAAAGAACAACCTGTCTGCCGAGCAGCAGAAGATGGTGGCCACCTTTGTGCCACAGCTGACTGCTTCTACGCCCTCAGCCTGAACGTGGCCCAGTCAAAGAGGATGAGGGATTTCCGCCAGGCCCTCACCCCCACTGTACCATCACCAGAGTCACCAGAAGCCTCCACCACCAGGAAGAGGTCCCACAATCCTGATTCCTCCTCCAGTTCCGAGGACGAAACCCCTGTCCCCTACCAGGAGTCAGGGATCTCGGGACTGGAGGAGGAGAGGGAGTTTATAGCGAGGCTACAAAATGTAAGTAAAACTCCTAAGATATGTACTTTAAAGACTCAGTCCATTTTATGTCTGTTACATCAGACCTCACTCTGTGTTTTGTGTTTGTTTTCCTCAACAGACACCAGAGAAGGCCCTCAGGACGAGCCAGTACGGCAGGCTGGTGGCGCTGACTGCGCTCGAGGCTCAACTCAACCTGTCTAAAAAGATTTCGGAGAGGGCGAGAAGGGCAGCGTATCGAGCAGTCATCGGACTCTAACATCTCTTGATCTGTGCAGGACTTCAGTGTGAGCGGACTATTTAGAGACGATGTGACCGGCAGGTAATGTTAACGGCTATCTGCTACTGTAGCAGAGCTGCAAGTAAACGCTGAACTGAGCTGTGTGTTTTCAGTGTTAAACATTGCTGCAGGTTTTCATGCATGACTGTTATTGGTGATTTACAGAGGTGGAAGACTTACTCAGATCATGTATTGCAGTAAAAGTAGAAAAAAACTGTGTAGAGTTACAAGTTACTTGTCAGTTACAAGTCCTGCATTCAACATCTCCCTTAAGTTAAAGTACAAAAGTATTATCAAAATATACTTAAAGTACCAAAAGTAAAAGTAAAATTATGCAGTGTAATATATCTTATTTAATTCGATTATATTATTATTCAGTAAATTGTATTAAATGACTGATAATTTAAATAAAATGTTTTATTTAATTCAAGTAGCCTACTTGTACATCATTATTTTCTAGGGTTGAAAAATGTATACAGATTTTACATTTTCCCCTCATACTTCTGTCGGAATGGGTACGAAGTTGGCATTGAATTTAATTTGAAATGGTATTAAAAAGGTCTTAAAAAGCCTTGAATTTAAGTTGGAGGATCCTGGGGGTACACACACACACACACACACACACACACACAAACACGTAAATAGTTGTTTTATTGTGTTTTATAGATTGGTTAAGATTCATTTTATACTATTAACATGTTCTATTTTAGTAAATGTTAAGATTAATTTTCTTTTAGTGTGTTTTCAAATGTTCAATATTGGTATGTGTTCCTTTTTTCTTAAAATGACAAAACTATAATACTGAACACACTTAACCTAAACATGAAGCTAGGAATACCAAATTGGTCAGGTATTGTCAACATAGGCCCACTTTTGAGTTTGAAAAGGTTCAAGGCAATTTGTAGCTTGAAACAATCTCCAAGTTCCAGAGTTAAAAAGACAGAAACAGCCAGAGAACTTGAGACAGAAACCAGCCAGGACCAGTCTTAACTGTTAAATGTGCAAATAAAAAGCATTACAAAATTCAGTCCAAGCTGCCTAAAAACTTTATTTTCAAGCTAACTTTTACCATACACCCGTGTGACTTTCCTTACTGCAGTAACTGAGTATGCACTAGAGGTTCTCTGGGTGCAGGGTTAGGGCTAGCAAGCATCTACCATGGCATTTCTGAGGCAATTGAGGTATTTAGGGAACATTTGTAAATTTGTAATTCTAAACTGTTTGAGTCTGCGAATGCACATCAGTCAGCTGCCGCACCCTGATAGCTGCTGGTTCACTGTGTTTCTATAGGTTTGGGAGCAAGAAACTGCATGTAACTAGTCACTGAGGAAACATGTAATTAATTTAGAGTTACTTATCAAATATTGGTGATTTACAATGGGGTTACATCTGAAAAAATCTTTTCAATTAAAAAGCTTATATGTAGCTTTATGTAGATATTGCATTTTATAAGTCTGACTATGTTGGTACTACTGTGAGGTTTAAACTGCCTGGTTTAAATTCACTGTTATTCAGCTGTATAGCCCAGTTATAAACATGTTTAGAATACTAATCAAAAAGTAATCAGATGTAATAAATTTCACTACTTTGATAAAGTAATTAAAATGGTTACTTTTTAAACTGGGTAACTAGTTATCTGTAGTCTGTTTACATTTCAAACTAAACCAAACGTGGGCCATAAGAGAACTGCATATTTGGGCCACATTAGGGGGACCTGTGGCTGAGTTTCGGGAGCCACACTCACCTGAGGTCAGCGCCGTCATTCAAGGCCAAATGTGGGCCATAAGAGAACTGCATATGTGGGCCACATTAGGGGGACCTGTGGCTGAGTTTCGGGAGCCACACTCACCTGAGGTCAGCGCCGTCATTCAAGGCCAAATGTGGGCCATAAGAGAACTGCATATGTGGGCCACATTTGGGCCAAAGATAAATTGCTATCTGGGTCCTAACGTGGTTTAATGTACCTAAACAACGATCATGTTCCTTATAACCAGAGCAATATGAGAGAGACATTTGGTAATCATTGATCGTTGTTTAGGTACATTAAACCACGTTACGCTTTTTCACGTTTTAGAAAGTCCCCATTTCCACCCAGCACTCGTCCGCTGACTTTCCAGCGGCCCTGGCGGGACCAATGTACATTGTAACGCTGGCTGCACAGACTATGCAGACGCAGACCGCTACGATTGACTGACACACCACACACACACACACACACACACACAACCACACACACACACACACACACACACACACACACACACACACACACACACACACACACACAGAGTTAAAATCATATGCTGGATGCTTTATTAGTCTTTCTACATGGGTTTAGTTAATGATCGGGCTGTAATAAGACCACGTCGTCTATGTAATCGCTGACAACCGGGACAATGTCATAGTGGTTGCTGTAAACCGGGACATTTTAGCGTCCCGACAGGCTTTTTTCGGGACTTGGGACACGCAACTCAGAATCAGGACTGTCCCGGTCAAACCGGGACGTCTGGTCACCCTACTATAATGATACCCACCAAGCATTAGCATTAACGTTAGCTACTTGTCAACCAGCAGTAGTAACATTAAGCTGGATCGATGTTGAAATGTATCAATAAAAAGGTCTCTGCTGTAGGCTATTCCTGTGTTTCAAGTAATTAATCACAAAATGATGCCGTTTGGCAAAAAAAGCAGTATTACGGTTACAAGTATTTCTTTCTGTGACATTGAATGATTTACAATTACTCTCAAACATCTGGGTGCCAGTGTTTTGACGGAAGTTAGGAGTAACTAGAGGGTGAGAGGTTATATGACGCCACTGACAGGCGACTAAAGGAAACGTCCCGTGTCAAAAATAAAATAACAGATTTCTCTAGGTTTGAAATTTGGAGGAAACATTTTGGATAGTGTAAGAACACAACTCAAAAGAAATATATAACATAGGTATGGTAATTTTTAGACATTTTAATGCAGAATGTTACATATTGTACCTTTAACAAGCACACTTTGTGATGCACCGAAAATATTTACTACAATGTTAGAGGAAAAGCTACTTTTAAATCTCACTAGCTTCTCAACCTTACCAACTGTGCCTTTAACATACTGAGACATTTTGTTGTTGTAGGCTATCCGTTACAGGCTGGTCACATTAAGAATAAGGAACTCCTTGTTTCAGGTCTTCAGAATACTTCCTTCATTCTAAAGAGGGAAGGTGACGTGATGTATTAAACATTAGAGTTTAGTATTTTTGCAACTTAGTTCTGATGTAGTACCTGATCGCTAAGAATGCTGGGATACCGGTTGGATGTCAAATACGGTGAAAAGTAAAGCCGTCTTCTGCTACGTGCTAATCTGTCTCACGTCTTTATAGGAAGACATCACACAAAGATAATGAGTGTGGTGGTTAAATAAAATAAATTAACTTATGTAATGTAATATAATAATGAACAGAAACATGATGGAAGGTGATCACTTACCTACACAATAATGTGCCTAAAACTCTCAGTATATATTGTGGGAAAAATAAATATTTTGTAACATTTTAATCCTAAACTACTTTTATATGCTAATTATTTTATTTATGTCTGGTATTTTATTGTGTAAGCTCTCAGTTGAAGGGTAAGAGGAAGTTACAGTAAACAGAGCTTTTATTGTGAAGGGGAAAACAGAAGTGGATAAAGTGTGGTGTGTGTTTGGTTTGGTCTGTGTTGTGGTTGAATAAAGTCAGACGTTCAGTGCCGTCTGGGTTCCAGCATTGGAAGTCTCTATTTTACAGCCAAACCTGAGTCTAGACAGTATAAGAAACCCTCGGTTACATTTATATTGTATTCAGTGAACATTATTTTCTTGTTCCACTGTTGGAGTGTCTCCTGTAAACATCAGGTTCCTCCCATTACACCAGGGCTCCATCTGGTGGCGTCTTGTGAAAAGGACAGGTTTTATATTGGCAGTGTCTCTGTGTTAGTTCAAAGGTTACAAGTTGATGAAAGGACACCTGAGCTCCTGGCTTCACTACTTTCTAGTCCTCAGTTAAACTTATACTGTAGCTGTGACTAACTCTTTGTATGAATGCAGATATTAAAGGTTGTTTCAGAGGAAAGTCTAGTATTAGTTGTGAATGTTAATGTTTAAACACTTAAACAGTGGACATGGATTACTGAACAGGTCTACCGGGGAAAGGCCCAGGGGCCCAAAATGTCATGTCCCTCCTGGGCCTTCACCTGCAAAATGTCACTCAACAAGGCACCAACCAACCAAGATATAAAACAGAAGTGCTAATAAACAGTATATTCACACAGCTCTCACTACTGTTGATGCTCAGAGCAGCCATGTTGGATGGTGATGTCAGAGTTGGTGAGGTTCTTCTCTTGGTGAGGATCAACAGCAGTTGGACAGCCAGTAAAAGCCTCCTCCTTCCTCTTTATATACGACTATGTCACATGTCAGCTACAAGGAAACAGGCTGTTTGATATGAGAGAAGTGAAGTTATGATCACATTGGAACAAAGCACAGAGAGAAAAGATGCTCATCATTTTATTTTATTTGATCTGAAGAGATTAAAAACAACAACATGACTTACAGCAGAACCTGAACAACTATCTGTTACTAAAGTCCAGTTCAGAGCAACGATGGCAACGAGAAGAAACCTTTACTTCTGAAGCGGCCCGTTTCAGCTCGACTAAAACAAGCTGATGGTGTCGCTGGGACTCAGCTGGTTACGTTTTCAGAGGCTGGTTTTGGAACGGTCAAATCAGCTGCAAACTATAGAAATGAAATGATCCATTTTATTTCTATGTTTTAAACTGTCAGCTTTTGGAAATGGCAGAATTTTAGACGGAGGCTCAACGAGCGCCCCAGAGTCAGAAGATACACCGTCTCATCTGATTGGTGGAAACTAACAGGTTTTAAAACGCTGCAGACTGGAGCATTACAAGAAGCTGCAAGTTAAAAATAGTTTGATCGCAAATCTTTGGAGTGAACTGGTCTGAGGTTAACATCCTCCATCTACAGGTCAAACTAGAACATGTGGAGATCCACAGGGAAGATTTCTGAGACTTCCACTCTTTCTGATTGATGAGGACCTGAAACATTTGAGCTTCTTCTCAGATCAGTTCAGAAGTGATGCTCCGTGGTGACGTCATCATAGTCTTCATCCAATCCCATCTCAGCCTGGGTGGGTGGGGTCATCACCATGGAGACGGGCAGGTCATTTCCTACAGTCAGAGCAGGTTAGAAAGAAAATGTAGATAATTGATCAGCTGCTAACTGATCAACACCAGAGTGGTGGTGTGAGATTGATTGATTGATTGATTGATTGATTGATTGATTGTAAGGTCAGTGAATGATTCAGAGTGTTACCTGCTGCCCTCTGTCGATATAAAGACACCATGATGAAAGTGGAGATGCAGTACGGACAAAACACCACCAGGTGGCAGACCAGTCTGATCACAAGGTGGAGGTGGTCTGAGGTTGTTTCAGGGGCCGGTGGCGAGCTCGTAGGAGGGCTTGTGGTCGTAGGTTTCTCTGTAGAGAGAATCAGCTGTCAGGTGAGTATCTGGATGAATGAACTCCTGAAATCAAAGGTAACCTCCTCACCTGTGACAGAGACCCAGCTGGGTGGAGACTCTCCATCACTGCTGATGAGACACTTGTAGAGGCCTTCATCAGACCTGGAAACATGGTGGATGGTCATGTGACCTGCAGGCTCAGTCCTGATGAAGGAGCCATCTTTATAGAAACCAGCTGGGAGGTTGGAGGACGTCTTTGTTTTACAGAGCAGAGTGAGGTCTTCTCCCTCCGTCACAGGGAGGACAGGACTCTGCAGGATCACTGGTCCACCTCAACACAGAGACAAACTACAGCATGTCATCCATTCACACACAGCTTCATCAATACTGACTCCACAGTCTGATCTTACCAGGGACAGTGATGTTGATGCTGTTACTGGTTGCTCCCTCTCTGGACTCACACCAGTAAACTCCACTGTCCGATGTGACCATGTAGCTGATGTTACAGGAAGAACCAGCAGGTCTTCCCCAGCCATCTCCACACTGAGTCCTGGTTTCTCTGGTTGTGTTCCTCCTCAGAGTCCATCCAGCAGAGCTGTCGTCCTCCTCACAGCTCAGAGAGACATTTTGTCCTTCAAACATCTGAGATCTGCTGGGACTCACAGTCAGAGAGGCTGGAGGGAGGAGGGAGAAGAATGTGTTGTGGTTGAAAAACTAGTTGTTGATTATTACTGCTGTTTTTCACCAGTTTAAAGAGAAATGGGCTGCTGAGATTTAGAACAAACCAAAACTTAGAACTTCCAGTTTGATGAAAAATGAGTTTGGTAGAGCAATATGTAAAATATAATCTGTCCAAGGTGAACAGATGTGTGTGTGCTCAGTTCAGGTCTGGAATACTCCCTCTCCATATAGAAACAGGACGTTGGTCGGTTATTTATGTGATCTCAATGAAATCCAAAATGAAGTTCATTTTGCTTTGTATTGTCCATATTATCATGATTTAATATTGTAATTAATTAACAAAGTTAAAGTAAAAGAGATGAGGCAGGATATACATCTGTTAGTTTGGTTGTTTGAAATTTTTTAAAACTTTTTAGAACAAGCATGGGCTAAAAGGAATGTATGAAATGTCTAGTTGACAATGTATGGGGTTACACTGTTGTGTTGTGTCTGCTGTAATATGTTTTCTTCATTCTTTATTTTGTGCAGAGTAGAGTATGTTGTGTGTGACATTGGACCGGAAGCTGTGAATGAAATGACTTTAATATGGTTGTCATGTAATTCCATGTGGGAGGGGCCACTTAGTGGCATGACACGTTAATAAAATATATATCATATCAAAGCTACTGTGACAAACTGTGACTGGGCCTCTGATACTTCACATGAATTATCTGGGAAACTTAAGGAATCAGCTCATATCTTTACTCTTGCAATAATTGATCTAAGCTGGGAAACCTTCCTTCATGTTTGCTCCCAGGACGCTCCAATATCTTAACCTCATTGTTTGTGATGTTTTTCATCTTTATCTTTTACATTACATTACATTACATGTCATTTAGCTGACGCTTTTATCCAAAGCGACTTGCAATTGTTATATAAGTCAGAGGTAACACGCCTCTGGAGCAACTAGGGTTAAGTGTCTTGCTCAGGGACACATTGGTTGATTTATCGCAGTGGGAATTGAACCCAGGTCTCCCACACCAAAGGAATGTGTCATATCTACTGCGCCATCACCACCCTGTCTCTTTCTCGTATTCTACTTCTCTACTCGTATTCTACTTTTTCTCACAACAAGTATCTCTAAGGATGCTTTGTTGGCCGCCTGCCTGGATGTGGCTCACAACCAGTCGCTCTGGATTACGACCCACGCGGCGGCCCTCCACGACACGGAACCATGGGACCCTGCTGGGTGCCCAGTTTCCTGCTCGATGCCGACCATCAAAGCATCGTGGACTGAGGTGGTTTGTGGCCAAAGGAAGGCTCCGGGTGGGGCTCCATTGTCTCCTGCATCGCCTCCCGCCATCGAACATCTCCAATCGCTTTGCCGTCCTGTCGGAGCTGGATGTCGGCAAGGTTGACTGCCCTGGCTCGCCCCCGAGGACCGGGGTTGCCGGGGCTTCCTCTCTGTCGGCGACTGGTGAATTGGCTGTGGCTGCCTGGACCGACCCCCCCCCCACTGGTGGATTCTGTGGTTGCCCGCGGTCGTGGATTGACCCTCCCGTCTCCTCCACAGGTGTCTGGTGGTCATCGGGCTCCTGAGCCTGCTCGCCAGCTTTCGTCACGGGAGAGGACCGCTGCGTCACGTCAAAAACTTCTAAAGGATGCGGTGATCAGACGTTCTGGTGGCCTCCGCTGCCTGGACTGATTGAACACCAATATGAGTAAGCAACCCTCTTTTTCTTCTTGTCCTTGTCCATCCGAAACCGATACTGACAATTCCTTCTTCCTGACAATGGCCATCCACAATCCCCCACTCCTCATCCACTCTTCCCCCCAACCACAATAATCATCGGTGACTCCATCACCCGGCGTATACGTTTCTTTAATGCCATCACACACTGCTTTCCTGGAGCCAAGATTGCAGATATTCTCGCTAAGATTCTGGACCTGATACCCTCATTCCCAACGTCCATTACACGTATCGTGGTCCACTGTGGACACAGTGACATGTCCTACTATGAAAGTGAGCGCACAAAGAAAGATTTTAACACTCTTATAGACGCTTTAAAGAGCATTGAGTTGTCGGTTTTTATTTCGGGCCCACTTCCCTCTCTAGGTCGTGAAAAATAACTTTTTAGCGGCCTCAACACCTGGCTTCAGATTACCTGCAACCGTCACAACATAGGATTCATCGACAATTTTAACCTGTTCTGGGAACGTGGGTCCCTGTTTAGCAGGGATGGGATTCATCCAAATGCACGCGGCAGCCAGATGCTATGTGACAATATACGGCATGCCCTGCAGACACACAGTTCTGACTGACGGTTTGCATCCCGAAAACACATCCCCAAATACACTTCCCAGACGAACTCTCCAATAACCTCCTTCTCCTCTACAAATAACTCTGCTGGTCCACAGACCAGCTACATCATTTCAGTCATTACTAATAATAGACCACACAAATTGGTGAGTCGGCAAAGTGGTAAAAACCACTCAACTGCAAACATAGCCAACTTGGCATCCATTCCCTGTCTACTACAACCTGCCCCCAAAAAATGAGGCAGATAATTCCCTTAACACACTAACAATAGCTCTATTAAATGTCAGATCTTTAGCAGGAAAATCATTTTTAATCAATGATTTTATTATTAAACACAATCTGGATTTTATGTTTTTAACTGAAACCTGGTTGGATCAGAGTAGCAGTGCTGCTGTTCTCATCGAGTCAGCTCCCCCTGGCTTTGGTTTTATGAGTGAGAATAGAGTTGGCAAAAGAGGAGGTGGAGTTGCTATTCTGTTCAAAGACTTATTCCTATGTACGCAAATATCTGTTGGAAATTTTGCTTCCTTTGAATATGTGGCTCTTCAGCTAAGGTCCACCGCTAGAGCTATATTTCTAATTATTTACAGTCCACCTAAGTATTGTGCTGCCTTTTTTGATGACTTTACTGAACTGCTGTCTATAATCTGTGTTGACTTTGACTATGTAATTGTTGCTGGTGATTTCAACATCCATGTCGACAACCCCCAGGACAAAGGGACAAAAGAGCTGTGCTGTATCTTTGATAATTATGGGCTGACTGAATGTAACAGAGCCTACGCACAATAAGGGTCACATCCTGGACTTAATTATCTCAAAAGGTCTGAACATTTTCAAGGTTGTGGTGAATGATGTTGCTCTTTCTGATCATTCCTGTGTTTTTTTTTAACAGCTCTATCTCTGTGCAAAAAAGTGTTCAAACAAAGGTAATTGGAAAACGATAGATTACTGAAAGCACCAGTGAAGAATTTATTCAGCTTTACTTGTCCACATCTGCCCCCTCTGGAGCCTCAATAACTTCAACTGCAGAATTACTAACGTTATTAACACCATTGTTAAGGTGGTCAAAGTCAAAGTTCTCTCGAGCAAAAAAAAATCTCCATGGAGAAATTTCACACATGTAAGATTCGAAAAAAGAGAGTGTCGAAAAGCTGAACGCAAGTGGTGAAGAACCAATATCCAGGTCCACTATGACACTTATAAAGAGAGACTACACATTTATAACATGGAACTGAGGAATGCAAGGCGGTCCTTCATCTCCGATATTGTTGCTAAAAACCATAATAACTCACGTGCCTTGTTTGCTATTGTTGATAGGTTAACAAACCCACCAGTGCCAGTAGCATCTGAACTTTCATCCACCAAGGCCTGCAACGATTTTGCCATCTTCTTTAAAGAAAAGATTCAAAAAAATTAGGCAAACTGTCAAAGTGCATCGATATCAAGTACAAGATATATGTTGTCACAATGTCCAGATAAAACAAATCCCAATCTGACACAATTCCAAATGATTACCTATCCTATAAAAATCTAGAGGACATTATACAACATCTGAAAACCTCCTCCTGTTGCCTCGATATTCTACCGACGGATTTCTTTAAAAATATTTCAAATTGTTTGGCTTTTGATCTTCTACAGATTGTAAACACGTCTCTTTTCTCAGGTATCTTCCCACAGGCCCTGAAAACTGCAGTCATCAAGCCAATGTTAAAAAAGAAAAATCTAGCTACGTCACTAATGGACAACTATAGGCCGATATCAAACCTCCCAATTTTAAGCAAAATTATTGAAAAAGCGTTTTTTCAACAACTCAACCTTTTTCTATCCCTAAACAATATTTTTGATGCCTTCCAGTCGGGATTTCGACCTCACCACAGAACAGAGACAGCTCTTGTCAAAGATTTTAATGACATCCACTTGAACACAGACAGTGGTAAAACTACAGTCCTAGTATTACTCAATCTCAGTTCTGCGTTTGATACGGATGACCACAACATACTTTTGGATCGATCAGAAAACTGGGTCGGCCTCTCTAGCTCGGTACTAAAGTGGTTCCAATCCTATTTAAAGAATAGGAATTACTTTGTGTCCATAGGTAATTATGTTTCTGAGCACAAAGACATGACGTGTGGAGTTCCCCAAGGCTCTGTCCTGGGGCCTCTCCTGTTTAATATCTATATGCTTCCACTGGCCCAGATAATGAAAAACAATAACATAAGCTACCATAGTTATGCTGATGACACACAAATCTACATAACGCTGTCGCCAGGAAACTACAGTCCAATACAAAAACTGGCTAGGTGCATTGAACAAACTAATGATTGGATGTGCCACAACTTTCTTAAATTGAATGAAGGAAAAACTGAGGTGATCATTTTTGGAGCAAAAGAGGAACGACTAAGAACTAGCGCCCAGCTTCAAACAATAATGTTAAAAACAACAGATGAAGCCAGAAATCTCGGTGTAATTATGGACACTGACCTGAATTTTAGCAGCCACATCAAGTCAATAACAAAGTCAGCCTTTTACCACCTTAAAAATATATCAAGGGTAAAACGACTTATGTGTCAACAGGATTTGGAAAAGCTTGTCCACGTCTTTATTTTCAGTAGACTTGACTACTGTAACGGTGTCCTTACAGGTCTCCCTAAAAAATCTGTCAGACAGCTACAGCTGATTCAGAAAGCTGCAGCTCGAGTCCTCACAAACACAAGGAAAGTGGATCACATCACTCCAATTATGAAGTCTCTACACTGGCTTCCTATACCCCAAAGGATAGATTTCAAAATTCTTCTGCTGGATTATAAGTCGCTAAATGGTTTAGGGCCAAATTACCTTTTGGATCTACGTGTTAAGTATGAACCGCAGAGGCCTCTAAGATCATCAGGGACAGGTTTGCTTGCCATCCCCAGAATCAGAACAAAAAAGGGGGAAGCTGCATTCAGTTTCTATGCTCCACGTATCTGGAACGCTACGCTCCGCTCTTTTAAATCAAGGCTGAAGACCTTTCTATTCGATAATGCGTTTGTTTAATTCTTTGCACTGCACTGTATTGGAAATTTTAATCTTTTATTCCTGTATTTAATCTGTTTTTGATTAACTGTTTTTAATTTTGTATGAATTGCTTTTAATTCTGTATTAATTCTTTTTAATTTTCTATTAACTTGTATTAACTTCTAACTGTGTTTTAATGTTTTATGTAAAGCACATTGAATTGCACCGCTGCTGAAATGTGCTATACAAATAAAATTGCCTTGCCTTGCACTAAAGCCACTCAGAGTTTCAAAGGGATGTGGTTAGTCATATCTGGTATTCTGGGGAGTGTCTGTATGTGAAGGAGTGGGTACGAGCCAGCGGATGTAGATGTAGGTGTGATGTATCGTTGTTCATGTGCAGGTTTGATGAAAACTAAACTTTTAACACACACATTGACAACTTGTTCTACACATGCTTTGATAAATGAGGCCTCTGGCTTCTAAATGATAAACTACTGAAAAATCTCAACTTGAACACTCACAATAGTCCTCTCCTCATTCTGAAAGTACTCTAAACAAGAAAACAGTTACTGACCTTGGTTTGTTGGGCAGCTCAGCAGTGAGGTCAGAACTGAAGAGATAAGACACTTTGGTTAGTTGGAGTTTGGCTCAAAGTTTAAATAATAAATGAAAAGAACACGCTAAAAACTGGATTTAAATCATTTACACAATCTTTCAAAATGACATTATCATAATTGTAAACTGTAAAAACCAGACTATAGATATATCAGGTTTCCTTTCATCTTGTATTTCTTTCTAGGTATAGACTGATTGTCGGGACGTTTTTTGGCAGTTTGCAGATCGTCTGTATCAGCGTTTTATTAGCCTGATAACTGATAAAGTTAATGAATTAAAAAAGCTCGGCTACAGCTCTGTGTCTGTCCCTCTGCTCCAGATTCACTCACCACTAAGTCTGACTTAACCCTCTGAGGACAAACAACATACCGGCACGTCAAAGCGATGTTTGACAATCCAATCCATTTTATTTATATAGCACATTTAAAAAACAAAGGTTTACAAAGTGCTGAACAACATAGAAACACATATAAAACACATAGAACACATAAACAACATAAGACCACACAGTTCTCATGCTGAGTTAAAAGCCAGGGAATACAAGTGAGGTTTAAGGCGGGATTTAAAAGAGGGTCGGGGCCAATTTGACCTGTGGGGGTAGCTCATTCCACAGTTTAGGCGCTGCAGCTGAAAAAGCGCGGTCGCCCCTGGTTTTTAACCTGGTTTTTGGAGCGACCAGCCGAACACTCCTACTCAAAAATCATTGGGCCTCATTCACCAACCGTTCTTACGAAGAAATGTGTTCTTAAACCCCACTTACGCACTTTTTATGAAGATTCTGACATTCACTAATGTTTTCTTATCTTGGATCTGTTCTTAGCTAAGAACAAAATCTACGAACACTCAAGAGCACTCTTACGCACATTTGAGTGATGACAATTTGCTCCAAATAATTGTTTACTGCATTTTCTTTAATTCTACAGTCGTTTACAATGATAGTATTGTATTGTAATGTATTTCTGATCATTTGTTGAAAAAAAGTAGTAGTAGTAGTATGCAAAGAAACACTAACACTTCAATTTACATCAGCAATTAAACTGATTAAATCCTGCGTTATTTGGTGATTGATCTCACTATTTATAGGGCCAAAATGCAGTGGTGGAATGTAACTTAAGTACAAATACTTTGTTACTGTACTTAAGTACATTTTTCACGTATCTGTACTTTACTTAAGTAGAATCAATAGTGCATTCTTTTGACTTTTACTTCATTACATTTTGCAGCAATTATCTATACTTTCTACTCCACTACATTTCTACAACGTTCCGTTACATTTTCTGATCAGTTTTCCCCCTGCCAAAATGTCTTCCCGACCGTCACACGTTTGTCTCACCAGTGAAGTTTGGTTACCATAGATATGGGGCACCGCCGATCCTTCATCGGCTTCCAAGGCGCAGCGCCGCTGACCCTCGGTAATACAGCCTCCAGTAAAAGTGAAAATGAAAATGTTTGTTTTTTATTATTCCCGTTTTTAAATCATAGTTGCCTCTCCACAGCATCGTTTACTCCTCCGCCAGGCAGCGTAAGATGCGTTCATATCTTATTTATTTATTTGGCTGGACCTCTTCACATCTCCTCCCCATGTCTGCTGCTTCACACACTTTATTTGCTTACTTGCATGGTTGCAAACCGTCTTAAAATACATCCATGAATAAAACCAACCGCATTCCAATTCTAGCAACATATTTCCGTTTTATGCTGGTTAGGATAGGAACTTCTTATAAAAGCCAGGCCTTATTTGTGGTAGTGGACATCTTCTACTTTTACTAAAGTAAATATGTCTCTGGTTATTTGTACTTTTACTTATTTATTTATTTGTACTGAGATTCAGTACTTCCTCCACCACTGCAATGTACAAGTCATCTGTGACTCCGACAATGTCTGCCGCTTCCCAGGAGGTGCACAAGAAATGTCATGTCCTTATATGGGAATTTGCAGGGCGTTTTCTTAAGCTAATTAGGAACAACTGGCACGCGCTTTCAAATACGAAGACGTGGGATTCATCAATCCTAAGACCACAGGTGCGAACAATTCTGTTGTTTAAGAACACGTCATGAATCCGATGTAGACTTTTCTTAAGAACATATATAAGAGAAAACTTAGGAAGATATTATTATAATGAGGCCCAATATCACAAAATTTCATTCAGTCTGAACACAAGATGGAGGTGGTCTGAGGTTGTTTCAGGGGCCGGTAGCGAACTCGGAGGTGGGCCTGTGGTCATAGGTTTCTCTGTAGAGAGAATCAGCTGTCAGGTGAATATCTGGATGAATGAACTCCTGAAATCAAAGGTAACCTCCTCACCTGTGACAGAGACCCAGCTGGGTGGAGACTCTCCATCACTGCTGATGTTGCACTTGTAGAGGCCTTCATCAGACCTGGAAACATGGTGGATGGTCATGTGACCTGCAGGCTCAGTCCTGATGAAGGAGCCATCTTTATAGAAATCAGCTGGGAGGTTGGAGGACGTCTTTGTTTTACAGTGCAGAGTGAGGTCTTCTCCCTCCATCACAGGGAGGACAGGACTCTGCAGGATCACTGGTCCACCTCAACACAGAGACAAACTACAGCATGTCATCCATTCACACACAGCTTCATCAATACTGACTCCACAGTCTCTTACCAGAGACAGTGATGTTGATGCTGTTACTGGTTGCTCCCTCTCTGGACTCACACCAGTAAACTCCACTGTCCAAAGGGTCCATGTAGCTGATTTTACAGGAAGAACCAGCAGGTCTCCCCCAGCCATCTCCACACTGAGTCCTGGTTTTTCTGGTTGTGTTCCTCCTCAGAGTCCATCCAGCAGAGCTGTCGTCCTCCTCACAGCTCAGAGAGACAGACTGTCCTTCAAACAGCTGAGAGCTGCTGGGACTCACAGTCAGAGAGGCTGGAGGGAGGAGGATTTGGTGGTTAAAAAATTAATTGATGATCTTTTACATTTTCAATTCCCACTTGCAGTAATTTATGCTTGCTCCCAGGATGCTCCAGTATCTTTACCTTATTGTATATAATGTTTTCATCTTTCTCGTTTTCTACCTCAATATAAAACAAGTATCTCTACACTTAAGCTACTCAGAGTTTCAACCAGTTCGGATGTGGGTAACCATCTTTGTATTGTGGGGGAGTTTCTGTGCACAGTTCACCATCTTTTTTTTAAAGATGCCCCGATCAGATCAGTTGTGTCTTTTTGTTATTCTTGCTAGTCAACAACAGAATCACCAGTTTTTTCAACTTCAAAACACAAAGGCAAACCTCCCCCATGCCACTTAAACTCACCTAGGGCCTAACTGTTCTATCTTTAAAAAAAAGTGTACTGACCTTGGCTTGTTGTGCAGCTCAGCAGTGAGATCAGAACTGAAGAGAAATTAACCTCAGGTTAGTTTGAGTTTGTGATACGAGACATTCAAAGTTTAAATAATAAATGAAAAGAGCACTAAAAACTGGCAGCAAAAGCATTTACACAACCTTTCAAGATTATTTGCATAATTTCGTCTCATAAACTCATGTTATGTTTACGTTCAGGAGCATTATTAAGACAACAATTGCTGAAAGAACTATCATTTTTTTATTTTGTATTTCTTTCAGCAGTTTTTAAAAACTCACAGTTTACTTACAGAGCAGCCACAGCAGAGACGTTTCCTCCATCCTGACACTTTGTGAAGTGAAACTTATTGAAATATGTCATTAAGTAATTCCCCCCCCCCTTCCTCTGTGACTGTGGCCCAGTGCTGTGGTTTCCTCTCCACACAGTTTGAGAAAAAGCTTTTGTTTTAGTTGCAATAAAGCAGATTAATTCATTTTAAATTAAGTTTTTTAAAAAAAAAGGCACTTGGGCGGCCTCTAGCTCACCATGTAAGAGCGTTCGCCCCATGTCGGCTGAGTCCTGCAGCGGCCTGGGTTTGACTCCGACCTGCGGCCCTTTGCTGCTGCGTGTCATCCCCCATCTCTCTCCCCCTTTCACATCTATCCACTGTCACTACAATAAAGGGAAAAGCCCCAAAAAATAACTAACTAAACCACAACATGAAGTGAAGATAGATGAAAAACTAAATGTTGAGAGGAAAAATAAGCAACGACCCACACCTGAATGGAAAAGAACATGAATACGATTCAACACGTGTGTGTGTGTGTGTGTGTGTGTGTGTGTGTGTGTGTGTGTGTGTGTGTGTGTGTGTGTGTGTGTGTGTGTGTGTGTGTGTGTGTGTGTGTGTGGTCATTGTTTTAATGCCTGAGGTGAAGGTTATCTTTTCACACTGATACACAATGTTGATTTGAAGTTGTCATAGATTTATTAGGAAATGACTTGATGTTTTCCAAGCTGTATCTTCCTGTAGATGGCCACGGTTTAGTTGAGAGGAAGTGAACAGGGGGTGGTTTTGTACCTGCGTCTCTGACAGCTCGCCTTTGTTTAACCACAGAAATGTGAGACAGTCACTCAAACAAAGACACTCAAAGGAAGGCACTGTGTAGCTGCACGCTATGAAACTACACATCAAGAATCAATCAGGTCTGCATTAAGCAGTTAGTGTTCACCTGAGTGTGTGCGGGTTTACCTGGAGATCTGTCCCCTAAAACGCACCAATAAGCTCAGCAGCTAACAAAAAACACAACTATTCCACCGCCAGCCACACATCACAGTGAAGACACCAGACTTCCATTTCCTCCCAGTCAGGGTTTTTCAGATTAAAGTTTAAAATGAAAGAACGCTGCCGCCTGGAGGTCAACAGATACACATTCAGTTAATTAATCAGTTAGTGGTGGACTGGAACTGAAGAAATTTACTCAAGAACTGGACTTCACTTGAGTATTTTCCCCACTACATCTCAGATGGAAATATTGGTCTTTTTACTCCACTTTATTTATCTGACAGCTTTAGTTCTGCTGATTCAGGAGCAGTCACAGTATTGTTCACATTCTTTATTCTTCTACTTTCTTTGGACGCCTCTAACTTCTGCATATTTTCAGCTACAACAACATTCAAATATCAAAATATTCAGCTCTTTAAGCACATGATATGTCAACTGTTCTCTGCTATTTATAACTTTTAAAATAATACGTTTTTTTTACATTGTTATTTTACATTAGGGACTGTTCATTATTTAATTAAAGGCCCACCGGAGGCGTTTTGTGATCTTTAGTCAAAACAGACTTGACCCTCCCTTCACCAGCAATACATTTTCTATGACCCTCCAAAAGAACTGGGAGAATCCACATCACCCTCCCCAACCATTGTACTGATTCCTTCTGTACTGGTTTGCACTTAGCAAACATGTACAACCCATTGTTTTTATACAGCCATGACATACAGGAGTTAACCTCTGCATTCTCATCTTACACATCCCACTCCTCTGTTATGGTGTGGGGGCCATTTCAGTAGATTTACTCACTAATATTGTTGTGGAAACACAATAAGCATGGAAACTAAATGCACACTTCCTGCATTACTGCATTACTTCAAATACTAAGTTACTCCTCTAGTAAACTAGTATTCACATGAAATAAAACAATAAAACATTGAGACCATTCAGCAAAGCACACTGGGTAATTTCAAATCACCGGGACCGAGGGGATATTTGAAGAGTATGCTACCTATTGGTGCCAGAAATCACATTTGCTCTAGAATCTTTGCTAGTGCCCTCTAGAGGCCTAGGCCAAGTTTGACAATCAGTCAGTGGAGGCAACAAAAAAAGAAAAACTCATTGTAGCAGCTGAGACCGGGCCTACCACTTTGGGGAACACAGCACGAGCACATATGGACAAAACAAACATAATAAATAAACATATATGCTTATTCTTAAAGCAGATTAGAATTACATTGTAACAATTTAACAATTTACCCTTATGAAATCCAATCGCGGCACGGCTGTCTTGGATACGCAATAGACAGACGGTGGAGGGATGCCCCGACACTTAAATTCAACTAAAATGTCTCAGCAGTCTGTCTTTGGAAATGTGTCCAGTGCTCTCTAGTGTTATCCAGAGTAACTTACTGGTAGTTGGAACTGTTTTTCTGATTGTCTTTTTCTGAGACTCAGAACCAGCAGATAATAATATATAATCATAAATAATAATAATAATACAGCAAGTTAAAACATGTTAAATAAAAGCAGTATAAAACATTTGGAGCATTTTGTTATTGGCGTTAACCCTCCTGGTGTCCTCGGGTCAAATCTGACCCATTTTCTAAAAGTTTCTATATCAGAAATTATTGTTTCTTTCAACCAAATTTTAAACCAAAATAACGTGGATGGTTCCATACGACGCTCTTCACAAGTTAAATATATGATCAGTTCACTACTTTCATTGAATTTGGGTGTTTTATTCAATTGTATAGCATGTAAAGAAAAATGTGTAATAGAACGTTGAAAAATGTAGGAAAAAATGTCAAAAAAGGTTGACAAAAACGTCCAGAAAAGTGACAAAAACATGGGAAAAGCTTAAAAAAATGTCAAAAAAGCGCAGAAAAATATTGACAGAAACTTCAAAAAAGTGACAAATGTCGAAAAAGACGACCAAAATGTTGGGATTGTTTTTTACATTTTGACCCAGAAAAACCAAAAGTTGCATCATGGTCGACGGGGAAGACTACAGGAGGGTTAAAAACCAGCAGTTACTTTAAAAAGTCCATTCTTTGCTGTGTCTTAGTGTGAACAAGACCAGTCCATGTGTGTGTGTGTGTGTGTGTGTGTGTGTGTGTGTGTGTGTGTGTGTGTGTGTCTGTGTGTGTGTGTCTCTTTGTGTGTGTGTCTGCAAAGCCAGTCTACTGTCAACATTAAATATCTACATTAACAGTATGTATTGCATGATTAAAATATTTTGTGTATATTAAATGTATATGTATACAGTGTATATGTATACAGTATATATGTGTGTATGTATTGGTATTTGTTCTAATAAATATTAATCACAGATTAACATCCATGTCAAACATTAAAACTTGTGTTGACATTAAAACAATCTGCTTTTTTTTAATTAAAGAACATTTGAACTGATCTACATTTGACTTTAATCTGAAGTATCACATATAGAGTCAATTTGTTTTATGTATTTAAAGTAAAAGTACTTTTGAGCGTTGTTACAAAACCTCGCTAAGCCTTCATTAAAAGTTTAATATCAGATCTCATCTCTTTCATAGTCACTGTCTCTCACCCCTGAAGACCATTTTATGTTTCTGAGTTAAATCTACTCCGTGACTACATACGGAGGTACGTGGAGATACCGAGCCTGACGTCACCTCTCAAAACATGGAACTACACGTTACTGCGCTCGGCCGTGGCGTTGGACCCCCCCCGACTCATGTCCTGGTTCTCCATAAACATGATATCAAGGAGAGGGTTAACTTCTCCTGCTCCAGATTTCCCACCAGGACATCAGGCTACATCCTGGAAATATACTTGTGTTGATCCAGAAGAGAGGCGCCTACTTTCTTTCATACGAAGGGACAAAATATATCAAGATGGACGGCCACGGGCCAAAAATAAAAGTTGAAGAATAACTTTGTAGATAAACTAACGTATGTGATATAATATAATAAGGAAGTTTACCAGCACGGGGCTTTACATCGCCATAAAACTCGGATTAAGTACTTCTTAGCTGCACAAATACATTTCGTCGTTATCACGGTTAAGATTTTACAGCAATTTCAAAATAAGAGGGGAATAAGAATGAACATGTCAAATGTAATGACGGGCCAAACTTGGCCCGCGGGCCCTAAATTGGGCGGCATTGATCCATAACAACCACTTCATTCAAAAAATAAATAAAAAGGAAACGTTTTTAAATCGTAACATATTTATTCACAGAATAAAACTCAAGAGGTGAAATAAAGTGCAGTGCAACATAAAAAACTGATTTAAAGTACAGAAAGTGAAACATAAAGAACTCATACAGAGATATGACAATCTTGGCAGCTGTGTAGCTAGCAAGCATTAGCAGCATTAGTATCAGTTAAATGGACGTATCGGCCTGTCATCATAACACATGATGACACACGATGAATTGTCCCAGAAATGATTGTGATAATATTGTCGTTCTGAGACCATTTTCATCTAATATAATGATAATGACATAATAATAATAATAATAATGCAGGTACACCTTTTCAAAGACCAATACACTTTTATGTCTAAAGAATATTAAACACTGGAACTGGAAGACATTTTAAATATCCACAATAAGTGAACAAAACAACCAAAAACAATAAATAAAATGGAAATTAAAAAACCAAACAATCAAAATAAAATGGAAGTAAACAAAATGGCACGCTCAGACATAAAGAGTGCCAGTTAGGACCTTTGTAAACAACAAGTGCAAAAGAGATGAAGCAGATGCCTCCACAGGTCATATGCTAGAGCATATGAGAGAGAGACAGAGAGAGAGAGAGAGAGCGAGAGAGAGAGAGAGAGAGACAGAGAGAGAGAGAGAGAGCGAGAGAGAGAGAGAGAGAGAGAGAGAGAGAGAGAGAGAGAGAGAGAGAGAGAGAGAGAGAGAGAGAGAGAGAGAGAGAGCAAGAGAGGGAGAGAGAGAGAGAGCAAGAGAGAGAGAGAGAGAGAGCAAGAGAGGGAGAGAGAGAGAGAGAGAGAGAGAGAGAGAGCAAGAGAGGGAGAGAGAGAGAGAGCAAGAGAGAGAGAGAGCAAGAGAGAGAGAGAGGGAGAGAGAGAGAGAGCAAGAGAGAGAGAGAGGGAGAGAGAGAGAGAGCAAGAGAGAGAGAGACAGAGGGGGAGAGAGAGAGAGAGAGCGAGGAGAGAGAGAGACAGAGAGAGAGAGAGATACAACAAATGCGATATGCCGACTGGTATAACAACATGACAGAAGTAACAGAACTTTTACTCAAGTAAAATGTCTTTGTACTAACACTACTTTTACTTTAAAAAGTATGTGGGATTCATAGAGTAGACCAGACTCACTGGTCACACTGGATGGCTTGTCAACTTGTGAGAGTGGACAGGAGAGCAGAGGAAGAGGAAGGGTGGTGGGAATTACGATGTTTGTGAAGAACAGCTGGTGTAACCCTGGGCACATCAGTGTTAAGCTGCAGACACACCGACCAGACGGCCCAACGTCGGCAGAAAAGGCAGTTGGACTGATCAGTGTCCCCGAGTTGGTCCAAAAAGTGTCTCAGAACAAAAAATTAAAACCTGCAGCTGATTGGACGAACGCGTCACGTGCAGGGCCGGCTCTAGCCCTTTGGTTGCCCTAGGCGAGATTGAGTTTTGCGTTTGTTTCCAGATTTGTGTGCATGGTGACTTATGATGGGGGGGGGGGGTCTGGGCATTAAACGCTTCCTTTCCTGCATTCAGGTGAATGTTTATGCACCTATTTCTACCTTTTTCTGAATCAATGTATGCTGGAAATATCTTTATGTGAAGGGAAACATAGATTACAATCTAAATCTAAAAACATAATGGAATATATTACAGTAAGGCTGTCAGGCATTCTGTATTACTTTCATCTATTTATTCTCCTGTAGATCGACTTTTCTAATTCTATCTGAGTCAGCACACATGTAGCCTCTAGAGGCATCATTTACTCCTCCCTTCTCTTTTGCGTCTTTTGTTGAGGAAGTAACCTCCTTAAATGTGCATATGACAATTATTCATCTCAATGATACATGAATTTATTTTAATGGATTAATAAAGCCAAATATTTCAGATGTGTTTGAGCAAGATTTCTGCTCATGTTCAAAACTTTGTGCACATTCAAAATGTATCTCATCTGTGCTCTGAGATTTGGAGTCGTCGTGATATTTTGAGAAAAATAAAGTGATAATAGGCTATTACAAGAATTAAGTCACAATATTTCAGAAAATAATCTACCTGTACCATAGTCTGCTGTGCATTACGTGATATCTCTGCTGAGACGGTAGATCTCAGACCTCCTGACAGACTCAGAGCCCTGTTTGAGACTCTGGTCTCTGAATGAGACAAAGTTTAGGGAAGCGGCTGCACGCTGCTCTACATCGGAGGTGGAAACACAAAACTACGGCAGAAATACACGGAGCAGCAATGGGACACATCTGCCGCAGCATCGACAGCAGAGCACCTCCATTATAAACCTGAAGCTGCAGGATTAGGCAATGGTTACGGTTGAAGACGACGGTTGCAGTGCTGCCTTGAAGGCTTAGTTGGGGGCTTAAACACCATCGAGCCAGCACAGCAGCTGAGGAGACCGATAGCAGAGAGGGCGACTCAGTGGACGGCAGTCTGCTAACTTGTTGCTCTCTGTAATATAACCAATATAAGCTGCTCTGTTTAGGCTACAGAACGTTCATGCAGGCTGAAACTCAACCGTGCGGTTTTGTCAGCTAAGCTTAAGCTGTAAGCAGAAGGAATATCCGCTAGCTGTGAGGCTAATGTGTAATGGTAAACACACAGAATATGGTACACGCATATAGCAGAGCTTGCAAACTGTGGCTTTTTTATACATAAGTCACTGGAAATCCAAAATACTTCCACACCAGCGACTTCAGTGAAAGAGGAGGGGGCTTAAGTTCTGGCAATGGGTCTCCAGCATCTCCAGTTGCCATGGTAACTTCTCACTGGCTGTAGCTAAGAGGTTAACTGACTGGCAGCACTTTAACACGTGCGTGTTTTTCCGCTTGACAAGCCGACCGGCCGTGACACGGAGACGTGGCAGTATTGACGATTCCATTTTTTTATTTGATATCCAAGATTGTGACTTAATTTGATCGACACCCTCACTCATCTGTATATACATACTGTCTGTTCATATAATGTTGCTTATTGTGTAAATACGGTTGTTTTTATTACTATTATTATTATTATTATAATATGTAAAGAGCTCTGAGAGTTGTCAGGTGAACTTATTGCCTGCTAGGGGTTAAGTGTCTTGCTCAGGGACACATTGGTTGGTATCGCAGTGGGAATGTAACCCAGGTCTCCCACACCAAAGGAATGTGTCATATCCACTACGAAAACACCACGCACCAACATATGTTGTCCTGATCTCTTGTCCTTATGTCTTTTATACATCAGGACACCAACCACTGCAACAGCTACAAGAACCAGAACACCTGCAGCCAGTCCAAGGTATCGGTATCGGCCTCCAGGAAAGGAGTCTCCATCCTCAGAACCTGAAGATAATAAAACATCTGAGTCAGTAAATGTGTGATAGTGGAGCAGTCTTCATCACCTGCGGTCTCAGAGGGTTAGGGGGTATATTTAACTTTTTGTTAGAGATGCACCGATAGAGCGGCTGGTGACCGGTACTGGCCGGTTTTCACGTGCTCGGCCATGACCGGCGACCGGCAGGTCAGTCTGACATATGGTGATTTCATGCTGGTCAACGCTCCAATTAACTGACAACATAAGTTATACCAGTTACAGTTCTCAAGGACGCACGCACACACGGACGCCACGGCACGGACGCCACGGCACGCTCTCTTTCTCCTTTCTCACAACTTTTCCTCCGTGTGTCGTGCGTACCCGCTCGCGGTGTGAATCGTGTCGGCGCTATTCTCCACATGTAGGAACCTGGTGAATTAACCTGCAACATGTCAGCTGTTTGGGAATTCTTCAGCGTGTGTGCAGAAGATAACAAGTTTACAATATGCAACACCTGCAAGGAGAAAGTAGGGCGTGGAGGGACGACACCAAAAACCTAAATCACATTTCTTTAGTTGATATTGATGTGAAAAGAAGGAAATGGTTCTAACATTGCTCTTTAGATGTGTGTGAATGTCCCACACCAGGAGTAATTTATATAGTTCTATTATATAGTGATCCATTATCTGTTCAACACATGTTCTGTTAAAGAAAAGATAGAAAATAAATAGGAAAATAGCCTTTGTCTCGGTGTATGCACCGGCTGGTCAAAAATATAAAAACAATACAAAATTGATCTTAAAAATTAAAGAAAAAAGAAAAAACACACAGAGACTCACTCACCTGGCTCTGTAACCTGCAGACGGATGATTCTGATTGGCTCAGAGTCGATGATGGATCTCTTTCTACGTCTGGAAGCAGCTGGTTCAACTCGACACTCGTATGTCCCGTTGTCGATGCTGCTCACATTCTTCAGAATTAAAGACACGTCTCCGTCCTTCAGATCTCTGTCCACCAGCTCCACCCTGTCCTTAAAGGATGGATGCTGGTAGGTTGTATCCTGGTGTCCATCTCTGTAGAAAAGGACGTATTCTGGCTCCAGGTCAGGTCTGGTCCACTCTGCAGCTCTGATGGAGGAACCAGCAGCCTGACATGGCAGAATGGCATCATCTCCAGGCTGCACTGTTACCTCAATCAGGTCTGAAAAATAATAAACAACTACTATTAATAATAAATAGTCATGTTTCAACAGTTGTCTACAGGTGTGTCCCTGCAGAAGGTCTCTGTAGAGTCTCACCTGATGGAGACGTTCACTGATCTGTCTCAACTGCAGAGATATCACAGGAGACTTTATTACCACGAGGTCAACAGCTGTTGTTGAGACACATGAAGCTGATCAACTTCTAATCAATAGTTCAGGTCTAACTATCTACACGTCTTCATATTCTCAGATTTAAACATCTGATCTGATCTCTTCCTCAGTCAGCGTCTCTAAAACAGAACAGACTCCAGGGTCCTCGTTTATCAACCTGACGTAGAAACCAGCGCAGAAATCCTCTTACGACAGGCTTCACGTGTGATTAATGACACGTTCGTATCACACCAATCAGAGCGTAAGAATGGTCGTACATTGATAAATGCAGCGTACACACCAGGTTAATAATCCTTGAAAATTATACTTCCACAAACATATATTTACATAAGCTAACTGCAAAACTAATGTCTCTTTTCCCATCTGAAAAGGGGGGGGGGGGGGGGGTCTCGCACCACTTTTATATATATATATGTGTGTATTTGTGTGTGTGTGTGTGTGTGTGTGACTGCAGCACCACGGTGGTTTAAAACATCTGTTTCCTATTGTTTAAATCCACCAATCACAACACAGCTCATTACAGGCAAGCTGTTTTAACATTTAGTAGATATACTGGATATTTATTTCAGATATCTGTATTGTGCAATGTATCCTTTGCTGTCTATGGGAAAATCTCCGAACGAAGGACTCAGTCCTCGGTGGAATTCGGAGGGTCCTCGGCATTGGAACAGTCCTTCGACGGACGTTGACGACGTAGCATCCTCCAAATTCTGGCTTCGAAGGATCCTTCCTTGACATTGAGAAACACCTCCTGTCTTTATAATCGCTCTTTAATAAACTGTCTGTACACTTACAAAGTTCTCAATGCTTCTGTTTACATGCATGGACCCTCATTATGTTACCGTTGTAGTGTGGTGATATGTTGAGCCTTGTTAGTGGTATAAAATAGCGATTTACCCTCGTTAGCAGCTAACCACCGGTATACGGTAGCTTGTTTAAAGCTAGAGACACATTCGGTTAGCATGACAACATGTCCCAGAGAACGTATAACACGTGTTATTAACCTAGGAATTGTCCAAACGTGCTGCGTTGACAAGTAACGTGAGCGTTAGCTCATGCTAATGCTCGGTAGGGAACGCTAGCCGTTTTAAGGTTAGGTCTACAACATCCACCCGAACCCAGCCAGCACTAACTCCAGCACCGGGTGATAACGGTGCTAACGGCAGTAACGTCGGGGGAACAGACCGTATCGCCCCAGGCCTCCGAGTCTGGCTGGCCGCGGTGTTGTGATGAATATCTCCCCTTTAGAGGCTAACTGAATGACATGAATAAACATTACTAAGATTGTCCATCAATCTTTTCACAATAACAGCTGATATTTACCAGAAGCTGCTTCAGTCAGAAGGATCAACAGGAGCAGAAATGGAGCCATGAGATCTGACAGAGAGGGAGGCGGGTATGGCTGCAGCCTGGAGCGTCCCAAGCTGTCCCGTCCCAAGCTGTCTCGTCTCACGCCGTCCCGTCTCATGCCGAGGCGTGTCCAACGGTACGTTCAGAGGGTCAAAAATACGAAATCGAATTATTTTCCAGATGGAGATACGGGTAAGTTCATGGGCGTCAGTTTGGTTTGAAATGTGTTGGTGACAGAGACGCAAATTTGGAAGTACATTTCCAGAAGTGCTGGGTACAATGACGCATTCATTTTGTTTTTCTCTTTCGAGCAGGTCATGTTTGAAAGACGCAGTCCTGTAGCTAATGAATAAAAACGTGGTTTAATGTACGTAAACAATGATCAATGATTACCAAATGTCTCTCTCATATTGCTCCTCATAACCACTGAAAACTGTCAAAAAATCCAACCCAAAGTGCAATTATTATGGAAGTTATCTGACATCTGACGCGTTTCTGATTCACATTTTCAGCAGGGCAGCGGAGCGGCTGTGGGTTGACTCCCCACGGTTCTCATGGGCTTTATAAGTCCTAACGTGAAAAAGCTAAACGTGGTTTAATGTACCTAAACAACGACCAATCATCACCACATTTCTGGTTAGATTTTTTGACAGATTTCAGTGGTTATGAGCAATATGAGAGAGACATATGGTAATCATTGATCATTGTTTAGGTACAAGCTTTTTCCTCGCCATAGGCGCCAATGAAGAAGAAAATGTTAATGTGAGAACTTAATCGTTGGATTTCGGTTTAGTTCTTTTGACAGGCTTAAGTGTTCATTATAAGATATGGCCATGAGGAATTTGGTGATGATTGATCGTTGTTCAGGTACATTAAACCACGTTAAGCTTTTTCACGTTAAGCAGAATGTCCTGACAGGCAGAGAAAGAGAGAGAGAGAGAGAGAGAGAGAGAGAGAGAGAGAGAGAGAGAGAGAGAGAGAGACAGAGAGAGAGAGAGAGAGAGAGAGAGAGAGAGAGAGAGAGAGAGAGAGAGACAGAGAGAGAGAGAGAGAGAGACAGAGAGAGAGAGAGAGAGAGACAGAGAGAGAGAGAGAGAGACAGAGAGAGAGAGAGAGAGAGAGAGAGAGAGAGACAGAGAGGAGATAGAGAGAGAGAGAGAGAGAGAGCAGAGAGAGAGAGAGAGAGAGAGAGAGAGAGAGAGAGAGAGAGAGAGAGAGAGAGAGAGAGAGAGAGAGAGACAGAGAGAGATTTTTTTTGCATCTGTCGCTCAAGAATTATATGTGTTGGACTTTTTTTTAACTAAATTGAGCTAGAGGTTTTCAAAAAAAAGTGGTGGGTACAAAATGACTCATGATGAAATCTGGCAGGTCCCCACTGTCCCCACACCGAAATCGACGCCTATGGCACGTTTGTTGCAATCAATTGAAAAACGTTTAAACTGTTAAAGTAACAATTTTAGCCATACATATAGTTTGCTGATTTCTGGATGTTATTGTTGTGTCCCTGATGTTAACGTACATTTGATGAAACCTGCATCAGCGTTGGTTGACATTTGTTAGCGAATATTATAACTCTATACCTAGAGCAATTTATGGTTGCAGAAAAATATGGTTTCTTTCTGTGGGACGGCATGAGACGGGACGGCATGAGACGGGACGGCATGAGACGGGACGGCATGAGATGGGACGCTCCAGGCTGCAGCCATACAGTCTTGCAGAGAGGCGCTCTGCTGTCGTCTCCCCACACTGTTCTCTCTGACAGTATTGTCGGTACACGATCCGTTCTGCACATGCGCGGTTGTACGAGGATTTACGACACTGCACGATCTGTTCCACGCTTCCGGTCGACAGCCAAGCTAACGTTAGTTTAGCTAACAGCTAATTCGGCTAACTGCTAGCTGAGACAGCATGTAATAACTATAAAAGACCCTCAAAATAAAACGTGAAAATAAACGTTGACATATATAACAAACACCTAACATATATAACAGCTGTTACGTCAGTTCTACTTTACTTGTGCTCATTTAAAATACAATCACTCAATACTTGTCTTTATTGTTATTACTGTGAAGTCTTAATTTAGCTGTAGCCTGCTTTTCCCATTACGTTTGAGTTAACGTTATTTTAGACTGAATCTAGCTGTCAGCTAGCGGTTAGCCGAATTAGCTGTTAGCTAAACTAACGTTAGCTTCCCGGTGGAGGCTAGCCATAGGCTAGCGTGGAACAGATCGTGCAGGTCGTATCCTCGGTAAAACAGTATTATCTTGCGCATGTGCAGAACGGATCGTGTACCGACAAGTATAATATAGTAATATATATTTAGATAGTTTCATCCAGTGATGGCTGTTTGACACCGAGGCACCAAAGCTTGTATCACTCCCGCAAAGCACACTTCTACTACTACTGTCGGTACACGATCCGTTCTGCCTGCACGATCCGTTCTGCACATGCGCAAGATAATACTGTTTTACGTATCCATACGACCTGCACGATCTGTTCCACGCTAGCCTATGGCTAGCCTCCACCGGGAAGCTAACGTTAGTTTAGCTAACAGCTAATTCGGCTAACTGCTAGCTGACAGCTAGATTCAGTCTAAAATAACGTTAATTCAAACGTAATGGGAAAAGCAGCTACAGCTAAATTAAGACTTCACAGTAATAACAATACAGACAAGTATTGAGTGATTGTATTTTAAATGAGCACAAGTAAAGTAGAACTGACGTAACAGCTGTTATATGTGTTAGGTGTTTGTTATATATGTCAACGTTTATTTTCACGTTTTATTTTGAGGGTCTTTTATAGTTATTACATGCTGTCTCAGCTAGCAGTTAGCCGAATTAGCTGTTAGCTAAACTAACGTTAGCTTGGCTGTCGACCGGAAGCGTGGAACAGATCGTGCAGTGTCATAAATCCTCGTACAACCACGCATGTGCAGAACGGATCGTGCAGGCAGAACGGATCGTGTACCAACAACTACTACTACTACTACTACTACTACTACTACTTCTTCTACTTCCCGGCAGACTAGACGTATCTATGGCGTATTGCTGCCCTCCGCTGTTCTCTAATCGCTATTCACAACTTAATTAAAAGTAATTATCTATATATTTTTATATACTCCAATACGTTGCAAGTACTCCATCAGTTTCTTCAATTTGTTCCAACTGTCCAAATTCAATAAAGTGCATAAAGTAAAAACAGTTCCTCCAGTTGCACCCAGTTCTCTGAACAGTTTCTTCCTCTGAGGAGAGTACTTCCTGCACTGCACTAATACACGCTTCACTGTTTCCTTGTCTCCACATTCACACTTTCCATCAGGATGTTTACTAATCAGAGCCAGCCCACTCCTCAACCCACAATGCCCAAGCCTCAATCTGGATAAAACTACTGCATCTCTTCTCTTACATCTATAAGCACATCTTTCTTTCTCTACCATTCTTTGTACTGAATAATACGTTCTCCCCTTCCTTTCACAATCCCATAAATTTTGCCACCTTTCTTTTACTGACCTAATAATTATTTCTGCGTAATCTGGTGACCCATACTGCACATTGATTTGAACTCTTTCCTCCTGCACTGCTCTCTTTGCCACCTCATCTGCCTCCTCATTACCCTCCACACCCAGAACCCACAGAAACCCCACCTCATACCCTGCTTTATGAATTCTATACAGCACACTGGTTGGAAGCGTGACTTGCAATTTATTTGATTAGCCTTTTAATGGAAATTAGCCTACTTACATACACCTGTACATAATTCTACGTAGCGGTAGAAGATGGAATTGTTGCTGCAGTTCATTGAATCCATATTTAGCCTAATTAAACATACTTACATTCAAATCCTGATCACAGTAATTTATATTATGTTATATTCAAACATAGGCTTTATATTTTTAATTCAGTCATGTCCTGTTCATGTCATTTAATTCAAGTTCAGTCATGTCATATGCATGTGTCCATTCTGTCTGTCCTGTGTTCATGTTGTAGCTTGGTTTGGCTGTGTCGAGGTCATAGCCGCTGTCATTTCTGCTGACTGACCACCAGATGTCACTCTGTTGTTTTTGATGCTTTGGATCATTTTGCGATACAATCAGGAAGATGCTTCAGAGGCTTCGCCCCTCACTAGTTTCATCGACGCTAGGACTAGGTAGCAGTCGGTGGCTGTGATGTCTTCTTGACTCTGGATATTTCTGGTCTGCATTTGCCGGCCAGACAAAAACTCTTTTCTGCGTTTAATGGCGGGTCGCAACCAAATTAGGTGCATACTACTGCACCTACTGTACCGGAGTGTGTAATATCCTATACCAGGGGTGGCCAACCTGTGGCTCTTGAGCCGTATGCGGCTCTTTGCCTGCTCCTGTGAGGCTCTTACTGTGTGGCTGGGGGCTGTGTCATTGGTTGATTGTTGTTTTTAACTTTTCTGAAACAGTATTTCAGATAAGTAAAAAAAAAAAAAAAACACATTTGAATGCATCTGCCAATACATTCGCCAATTATTTTAAAATGGAAAATAATGCAGCAGAGTTTTGAGGACAGATTCTGCAACCTGAGGATAAACAGCAGCCACAGATCACCTTCCTCGTTAACCCTTTCACTGCTGAATCTGACTGTTTGAAAGCCCCTTTAGTAACAGATGAGTGAGAGAGTTGCTTCGAGTGGCCACAACCGAGTTCAAGCAAGACCTGAAAAGGATTGTGGATAACAAAGACTGTCAGGTTTCTCACTGAGTCAATCTAAGTGAGAAAAAAAAACTATGAAAACTGCTATGTATTATGACATGATGTCATCAGATCTGGAAGACACTGTTGCTGTTGTAGTGTGGACGTGCATGTGTTGTGTGGCTTTTTCCTATGGTGCGTTTTTTTTTGTGGCTCTTTATACCTAACTGGTTGGTCACCCCTGTCCTATACTGTCTATGGTAATATCAAGTATAAGTTCTTCAGGTTACAGTTTTTAGGGAGGGGCTGGCAGCCAGTCTGGTTTGTGTTTGCACGGAGGGCGGGACTTACAGCTCAGGTTACAGGAGGACAGCTGCGTCATCTGAAGGACAATCTAAATGTAAATCAGCGGTATATAGGCCTTAACACTCTGCTCCAGCTCCCCTTTAATACAACATAAGAATACATTTAAGGATACAACCAATACCATGAAACTACCAATATACACCATAACACCCAGAGACTAAGACCCGTAGGCTACTAGTCAGTAAGTAATAGTAGTAATTTACTATGAGAGATATTCAGACGAGCCTCACCGCGTCACGCTATAAACACAGAACAAACACACTTCATACTCACACCGTGTTCACACTTTAACTAACATTATACACATAATAGGATTCACACATACCATTAATGAAGACTTAGAGTCCGAGAGGAAGAGACCGCCTCACCCTGCCCGGGTTATCAGCGTCCAACACACCGTAGTTCTCTGTTCTAATATGGCGGCGACGTGCTGTGTGTCAGGACTGTATACAGTTGTCTTGTGCAGATCCATTTGTCCGACAAGACTGAAGGGCGGCGTCGCGACGTCATACATCCATGTTGCTGCTCCACCTTCTTATATACTGTCTATGTGCTCCACGCCCTTGGACGGCAGCTGATTGGACGAACGCCTGACGTAGGTTTGGCTTCTCTTTTCAAATGCAGCGCCGCCTTCCCGGAATGAAAAAAATATATATTAATTAATAGAAAGCATTTGCAGTTACAAACAACACATACAGGTACACATACACAACTACAACATAAATACATAAAGAAATCATATCCCAGGCAGGGAGTCTGAGGAGTCCAGCAATCAAGATCAAGAGGTCCAGTTCATAGCATCACCTACAGTTAGAAGAGTGTGTGTATATATATATATATATATATATATATATATATATATATATATATATATATATATATACACAGGGCCCCACCCGCCAAATGCGGGTAACTTTTGTGATTGGCGGGTGAAACTGTCAATCTGCCACGTTCGCGGGTAGCCAATGAGAATTGAGTGATTCAGACACCTAACTATCGGTAAGCAGGGTACGCCGTTTCTTACGGGCCTGGTCCAATCAGGGGCCTGCATCACTGGAAGACATTGATTGACAGCCGGGGCCCCCTATCGCATTTTCAATACTCACACAATCCCAGCATCCCACGTGCAGCCACTGACCAAGCGGGAGTGAGAACGGGTGAAGTTAATTTCCTAGTTTCTGATATGAAGATGAGACGTGTGTGTGACTTGAACATCTCATATTTATCAACAAAACGTACAGCGAAAGACCGTCAAAACATTTCAGACCGTCCTGCCAACATGTAGACATTTTAACATCAATGTACGCTGTCACTGAAGCTGCTGCTGTTTCAATACTGTCGGCTCTCTGCAGCGGGCGGGGCTGCTCCGTTTCCCCCGCGACTGACGCGCACACACAATTACACACACACGCAAACACATACACACGCACACACACACACACACACACACACACACACACACAAACACACACACAGACACACACACAAACGCACACGGTGGATGCAGGAAAAAACGCAGATGAGACGTACAGGATGACCTAAATTGAGGACAGCTACGTTATTGTAAGTGTAATGATAAGTTAAAGTCCAATAAGTACTTTATTAAACCGTATGAATGTGTGTCCCAGGCCAGGATAGGAAATTAACTAACAATGTAAAGATTAACAAGCCACTGACAGTATGTTCATATTTGATTCATTCAATACATTCTTATTTTGTGTCTTAAATCCACCAGCCTTTTTCATATTTTACCAACATTTGCAGCATCCTGAGCCTTTTTGGTTCCTAGGAAATCCCAGCCCAGAGTAATTAATTAATAGTAATAAGTATTATTCTCCCCAAAACAAGTTTCCTTTTTTATTTATTTTTTTATTTTTTAGAACTATACAAAAAAATTCTTGTGTTATGGTGCGCATTCACCAGTGTTTTGTTGTTGTTGTTGTTGTTGTTGTTGTGGTGGCGTAGGCTACTCCTGATTTTGTCAGTCATCTCATCTCTTATATCAGTGGCGTAACGAGCCAACACCGGGCCCCTATGCAGGATTATCAAGGCGGGCCCCCCTACTACAGCACGTGATGACGGCGCAATGTCCACGAGTAGGCTACCATCAATAGGACAGGACAGGATCATAGAGACACAGCACTTCCTGTTTTTCACCTTTATGACACAAAAAAAAGTGGCTGGTAAAAAGTCCCTGTGGCAGGTGGATTTAAAAATCCACCTGCCACAGGGACTGGTGGTCAAAAAAGTTAACTTCATGCCCTGTATATATATATATATACATATATATATATATATATATATATATATATATATATATATATATATATATACACTCTTCTAACTGTAGGTGATGCTATGAACTGGACCTATATATATATATATATATATATATATACTGCACAGTCTTCAGACTTTTACAGTTCTTTGAATATCTTATAAAGTCTAGATATTCATTGACTTCACTCTCAAACACAGGGAAGAAAGGTTTAGAGACCCTGAACTTACATTTATGGATGTGATGTTTAGAGAGTAGAAATAAAAGATTAATTATGAAATATTTCCCTTCCTTGTCTGTCTTAAGCTCCACCACACCAGAGGAAACTTCCTTAAAACAAAATGAGAAGTCCGTTAATAGGTTTGGATAAATTGAAGGACGTCTGACCAGAATGTTTCTGTGTAGGAATATTTCCAAAATAAATGGGAAATATCTTCATCTGACCTTTTACAGAAAGAGCATTCAGATTCCATATCTGGTTTAAATACCGCTTAAGCACACACTTTGCTGGGTCTGTGAATTAATTTAAACGTAACTTCTCTCACTTTATTAGTCAGCATATATTTGAAAGGCAAAGACCAAATGTTTTTCTCTATTGACATTCTCTATTAAACTGTTCCAATATGGGATTATATCAGGAATAGTAACAATATCTTTTAGTTATAAAGTCCTAATTGTTTTATTTTTAGTAAAAATAAACTCCCCACAGCACTATCAGATAATATCTAATTGCATACTCTTAACCGAAACAGGAATTTGAAATTTCCGCAAAAAATTCTGTCATTTGTGTCATAGAGTTGGCCAACCAGTAAAATATTATTCCTGTACCAGATTTTAAAAAATAAAGACTTCTTTTTGAAGAGAATGTCGTTATTATGCCAAATGTAATATCAATGAGGTGATAAGTTATGTTTAAATAAGAGCGACCAAGCCAAAAGTGTTGATGTAAATTGGACAGTTTGATTGGGATTTTGCTAATATTATAATTGCATAATAACAGAAAATTCAGGCCACCGATTTTAGAGAAGATATAGTTTGGAATAAAATTCTTTCTCTAAGCTCTCTGAGAAAACCTTTACTAGAAAGGGAGTTAGTAATTCATCAAACATTTATAACAGTTATACCATCACACCCTGGGCTCTTGTTGTTTTTGAGATTTTTAATCGCCTTCAAAACCTCCTCTTGGGCTTTGTTACCATCACAATAGTCTCTGTCTTCTTCTATGGTTCTACAATGGCTGATAGAGTCCATGAAGGATTTAGTAGCAGTGGATGACTAACTCTCTTGGATCTTCAATAATTTCCCCTCCACCTTAATTTGATCTACAGTAGCCATTACAGTAACATTTTTACTCTTTTCAAGTCTAAAGAAATAAGAAGTTTTGTTCACCCTCTTCCATCCATCGTTTTCTCGACCTTATATAGGCTCCCTTAGCTTTTGATTTATAAATGTCATCTAATTTATTTAGTAATTTCGTATATTCACTTCTATCCTCATAAGATAGAGACTCTTGTTGAGAAAGAAACGCTAGCTTCTCAATAACCTCGTCTTCATCTGCTTGTTATGGGGCAGCTGTTCTTCCCCTTCCTGTGTTTGTTCTCTTCCCTTTCCCCTGAGTTTAGTCTCCACCAGGAAGTAGGTCAAGGGGCGTGGCTTATGGGAAGTAGGTCAAGGGGCGAGGCCGTTCATCATTCTACCTGCTGCAGCGAATTCCATGATTCACCTCTGCAGTACATATACCCGGGCTGATCGTCCCATCGGCGCCAGATCGTTACACCTACCAGTGTGGTAACTTGGCTCAGTAATCTTTGTTCGTTTCTAGTTAACCTGTTGTTCCTAGTGCTCCTGTTAATGACCTGTTCCTCTATCTAGACTCCGCTCTAACCCTGCTGCCTCTGTGTGTGTGTGTGTGTG
>NC_050189.1:20737829-20740329 GCF_008315115.2 Sander lucioperca
CTAGCAGCAGTAGGCCTAACAATATAATAATCAATACTAATATAAATGAGACCATAATCAACACACATATGTGGCTCCTACAGGGGGGGCATGTTGCATAATGCCTGTACTATTAGGATATATATATCTATCTATATATATATATATATATAATATATATAATATATATATATATATAGATCTAGATCTATAGTTCTATAGATCTAGATCTATAAAGGAGACTTCCTCTGCAGGTATAAAGAGACTTAACAGAGATCACACAGAACAATAACGTGAAGACTTCTTTTAATAAAAGACAGAATGTAAATCATTAATAAGCAACAACACAGCTTATGAATAAATAAAAAATAAACAATAGTAATAAAATGCATGATTGCTGCCAGGCAGAAACCTCGTATCGTTAACACTGACGATAGAAACTGTTATGATACAAGGTTTTGACTTTATTATTTCCTAAACACAGCAGTTTGTATGTTTTCACCCAACAGCAATGATATGTTTAATAAACTGGTTTAACATATATATAATAACAATAACAATAATAATAATAACCCTCTGAGGACCAGAGGCCCATGTTTGAGTGAGCAAGCCTGCCTCAATGGTTGTGATTGGTGTAGAGCCCGCCTCAACGGTTGTGATTGGTGTAGAGCCCGCCTCAACGGTTGTGATTGGTGTAGAGCCCGCCTCAACGGTTGTGATTGGTGTAAAGCCCGCCTCAACGGTTGTGATTGGTGTAAAGCCTCAACGGTTGTAATTGGTGTAAAGCCCGCCTCAACGGTTGTGATTGGTGTAAAGCCTCAACGGTTGTGATTGGTGTAGAGCCCGCCTCAACGGTTGTGATTGGTGTAAAGCCCGCCTCAACGGTTGTGATTGGTGTAAAGCCCGCCTCAACGGTTGTGATTGGTGTAAAGCCTCAACGGTTGTAATTGGTGTAAAGCCTCAACGGTTGTAATTGGTGTAAAGCCCGCCTCAACGGTTGTGATTGGTGTAAAGCCCGCCTCAACGGTTGTGATTGGTGTAAAGCCCGCCTCAACGGTTGTGATTGGTGTAAAGCCCGCCTCAACGGTTGTGATTGGTGTAAAGCCCGCCTCAACGGTTGTGATTGGTGTAAAGCCTCAACGGTTGTGATTGGTGTAGAGCCCGCCTCAACGGTTGTGATTGGTGTAAAGCCTCAACGGTTGTGATTGGTGTAGAGCCCGCCTCAACGGTTGTGATTGGTGTAAAGCCCGCCTCAACGGTTGTGATTGGTGTAAAGCCCGCCTCAACGGTTGTGATTGGTGTAAAGCCGCCTCAACGGTTGTGATTGGTGCCTTAATTTTGGAGAAATTGGAAATGGGCTTGAATGGGCTCTTGGCCCGATGGACTTGCAGAAGTTGTTCAGGGTTTTCCAGCTAACAGGAAGCTGTTTGTTGTGAACACTGTGATGTGAAACACACGGGGATCAGTTATATATAAAGACCTTTAGGAGATATGTGAAGACACCCGCAGACCTCACAGGGTACACTGGTTAAACAGGGTTCATATTTTTAGGATTTCATATTTTTAGGGTTACATATTTTTAGGATTTCATACATTTCAAAATAAAAGACAGAAAATAAAACAGAACCAGAACATTGTGTCACAAAAACAACAAACTTAGTTTATAACACAAGTCAAACTAGTGTTGATCTGGACAAACAATGGTCCAATCAACACACACACACACACACACACACACACACACACACACATGTATACTGTATATATATATATATATATATATGAACAACAATAAAGAAGAAGAGTAATAATACATGAAACAGTTCCAGTAAACTTCACCGTCTACGTCAGCAGTAAACCAAAATAATCACCTTGGTAACACTGGGGTTGTGTGAGTTTCTGTTGCTACCTGTGTGTCACCATGGTTACACCTGATAAGGTGTGTGACACCGTTACACTTTTAGATAAAGCGCTGTGTTCAGGCTAATGTTGAAAGTCCCTCAAGTATCTAGAGCAGTGATTCTAAATGGGGGTATGCATACCCCTGGAGGTACTTTGGAGTACTGCAGGGGGTATGTGAACTTTTAGCAAAATGCTCATTTAAAAAAATGTAATGTATAATTCCTAAAATAATTATACTATAATAAATGAATTAGGTGATGGATTCTGAACATTTGAAATGTAGCATTTAAATATTTTTCAGTTACAAGGTTGTTGTTTAGTGAATCTATCTCTGCCGACGCTGCATTGGTCCTCTTCATATAGATGAAAACATGTTTTTGGGCTGGTCAGGGGGTACTTGGCTTAAAAACACAATTCAAAGGGGGTACATTAATGAAAAAAGTTTGAGAACCCCTGCTCTATGACCTACTACAGCATGGATATATGTGTGACTTTTTTGCAACGAAAATGCGGGGATTATGAAATCATGCAAGCCCCGCATATTTTGCACGGAAATCGGCAATTTATGCGGCGAAAGTGCAGCATATTTGAAAAACTGCGGCCACCGCATAAATATGAG
>NC_050189.1:20747829-20750329 GCF_008315115.2 Sander lucioperca
ACAAAGCAACGAAAGCGTTGAAAAAAACTAAAACTGCCTTCAAAACAAGAACACCAACAAAAGAAATATGCCTGCAGGAAGCTGTCATGCAGCTAAATATATGTAGGGCGCGGCTGCGCTGACGTCTGTTTCTACACACAGACGCACACACACACACACACACACACACACACACACACACACACACACACACACACACACACACACACACACACACACACACACACACACACACACACACACACACACACACAGTCACACACACACACACACACACACACAGATACACACACACACACACACACAGACGAACACACACACACACATACGAGACAGAGCCAGACGAGGGTGCTTTGGGTAACGGCCAGACGAGGGGTGTGGGGGGTAAGGGTCAGAGCCAGACGCGGAGTGTGGGGGGTAAGGGTCAGACGAGGGGTGTGGGGGGTAAGGGCCAGACGAGGGGTGTGGGGGGTAAGGGTCAGAGCCAGACGCGGAGTGTGGGGGGTAAGGGTCAGACGAGGGGTGTGGGGGGTAAGGGCCAGACGAGGGGTGTGGGGGGTAAGGGCCAGATGAGGGGTGTGGGGGGGGGGGGAAAGGGCCAGAGCCAGAAGAGGAGTGTGGGGGGTAAGGGCCAGACTAGGAGTGTGGGGGGTAAGGGCCAGAGCCAGACGAGGGGTGTGAGGGGTAAGGGCCAGACGAGGGGTGTGGCGGGTAAGGGCCAGAGCAAGACGAGGAGTGTGGGGGGTAAGGGCCAGACGAGGGGTGTGGGGGGTAAGGGCCAGAGCCAGACGAGGAGTGTGGGGGGTACGTGCCAGCGGGGATGGAGGGTAGGGCCAGAGCCAGAGTGGGGGGTAGGGCCAGCGACAAGGAGTGTGGGGGGTAAGGGCCAGACGAGGAGTGTGGGGGGTAAGGGCCAGAGCCAGACGAGGAGTGTGGGGGGTAAGGGCCAGAGCCAGACGAGGAGTGTGGGGGGTAAGGGCCAGACGAGGAGTGTGGGGGGAGGGCCAGACGAGGAGTGTGGGGGATAAGGGCCAGACGAGGAGTGTGGGGGGTAAGGGCCAGACGAGGAGTGTGGGGGGTAAGGGCCAGACGAGGGTTTTGGGGGGTAAGGGCCAGAGCCTGACGAGGAGTGTGGGGGGTAAGGGCCAGACGAGGAGTGTGGGGGGAGGGCCAGAGGAGTGTGGGGGGGTAAGGGCCAGACGAGGAGTGTGGGGGGTAAGGGCCAGACGAGGAGTGTGGGGGGTAAGGGCCAGACGAGGGTTTTGGGGGGTAAGGGCCAGAGCCTGACGAGGAGTGTGGGGGGAAAGGGCCAGACGAGGGGTGTGGGGGGTAAGGGCTAGAGCCAGATGAGGAGTGTGGGGGGAAAGGGCCAGACGAGGAGTGTGGGGGGTAAGGGCCAGACGAGGGGTGCGGGGGGGAGAGCCAGACAAGGGGTGTCGGGGGTAAGCGCCAGAGCCAGACGAGGAGTGTGGGGGGTAAGGGCCAGACGAGGAGTGTGGGGGGAGGGCCAGACGAGGAGTGTGGGGGGTAAGGGCCAGACGAGGAGTGTGGGGGGTAAGGGCCAGACGAGGAGTGTGGGGGGTAAGGGCCAGAGCCAGACGAGGAGTGTGGGGGGTAAGGGCCAGAGCCAGACAAGGAGTGTGGGGGGTAGGGGCCAGACGAGGAGTGTGGGGGGTAAGGGCCAGACGAGGAGTGTGGGGGGTAAGGGCCAGACGAGGAGTGTGGGGGGAAAGGGCCAGACGAGGAGTGTGGGGGGAAAGGGCCAGAGCCAGACAAGGAGTGTGGGGGGTAAGGGCCAGACGAGGAGTGTGGGGGGTAAGGGCCAGACGAGGAGTGTGGGGGGTAAGGGCCAGACGAGGAGTGTGGGGGGAAAGGGCCAGACGAGGGGTGTGGAGGCTAAGGGCCAGACGAGGAGTGTGGGGGGAAAGGGCCAGATGAGGAGTGTGGGGGGTAAGGGCCAGACGAGGGGTGCGGGGGGAAAGGGCCAGACGAGGAGTGTGGGGGGGTAAGGGCCAGAGCCAGACGAGGGGTGTGGGGGGGTAAGGGCCAGAGCCAGACGAGGGGTGTGGGGGGTAGGGGCCAGACGAGGGGTGGGGGGGGTAAGGGCCAGAGCCAGACGAGGGGTGTGGGGGGTAGGGGCCAGACGAGGGGTGTGGGGGGTAAGGGCCCGAGCCAGACAAGGGGTGCGGGGGGTAAGGGCCAGACGAGGAGTGTAGGGGGAGGGCCAGACGAGGAGTGTGGGGGGTACGGGCCAGACGAGGAGTGTGGGGGGTAAGGGCCAGACGAGGAGTGTGGGGGGTAAGGGCCAGACGAGGAGTGTGGGGGGTAAGGGCCAGACGAGGAGTGTGGGGGGAAAGGGCCAGACGAGGGGTGTGGAGGCTAAGGGCCAGACGAGGAGTGTGGGGGGAAAGGGCCAGATGAGGAGTGTGGGGGGTAAGGGCCAGACGAGGGGTGCGGGGGGAAAGGGCCAGACGAGGAGTGTGGGGGGTAAGGGCCAGAG
>NC_050189.1:20757829-20770329 GCF_008315115.2 Sander lucioperca
AACAGCTGAGATCCAGTTTCTCTCCGTGGCAACAGAACAAATAGCTGTCGGCCCGGATCCAGAGAGGCATACTGGGCCAGGTTCAGTCCACATGTAGGCTAGGGTTACCCCAGGTTTAGTTTAGTCTAGATATAGTCCAGGTTTAGTTTAGGGTTAGCCCAGGTTAGTATAGTCTGGATACAGTCCAGGTTAAGTTTAGTCTAGATTTAGCCCAGGTTTAGTTTAGTCTAGATTTAGCCCAGGTTCAGTCTGGTTTTAGCCCAGGTCAGTATAGTCTAGATCAGCTGATCTCTAACGTATCAGAATGAACATTTAATCAACTCAAGTTATAACTTTTATTATATTATATTGTAAATATATATATATATATATTATATTTATTATATATATATATATATATATTATGTTTATTATATATATATATATATATATTATAGTAGTTATTCAAGTTGAGTTCAAGTTCTCAGTTTTAAATTTTGGAACCGTTATATACTAAACAACGGTACCTTTTCTCCAGCTTCATGTAGTTAAAGGACACTTCTTTGACTTTTTTTTTGACAATGTCACTATTTTACACTTTTTTCATAGATTTTTTTACTTTCGTCGTTTTATTCCAACATAGTTTCCTTTTGTTGACGCCTTTTTCGTGTATATTCAACATCAATAACAATGTATTAATCTATTGAAAACAAATCTAAATTGATGTTGTGTTACACTTCATAAGATTTTGTGTTCGTAACTCGAGGTTTACTTGCTGTTCGGCCCGGACCGCGAGACAGGAACGGGTCTGGAGCTCCTGATGTGTCAGAAGGTTCTGGAGATATGAGGCTTCTTAAAGAATGGCTCCAATCTTTACTTTTAATAACTACGGAGCGAAAGAATCACTCATAATCTGTGTTCACCTTCACCCCCCAAAAAAAGTCACAAAAGCATAAAATAATCATAAAAAATGCCTCAAAAGTGACAAAAACAAATGCTAAACATTGTCAAAAGAAGCGCCAAAAAAATGTCAAAAAAGTTTAAAAATACTTTTAAAAAAAAGTGTAGACAAGAAATTCCTCTGAGTCAGACAGTTACTCTGATCAAACCGTTCTCATTCTGAACTGGTAGAATCAGGACGTTTGGACAGTGGCTGTCAGCGTCTGATGCGATGAAAAAGGCGTCTTTCAGCGTGTTAGTGTAACGCCCCGGGGAGAGCAGCAGTTAGAGAGGATTTAGAGAGTAGTATGTAAGGAGGTTGGTTGGGGGGGTGGATGGGTCAAACACAGGACTTTCAGCAGGAGAGCAGGTCACGTCCCGCTGGTCACGCTGGCTATAGTCACTTTTTACTTTCCTCCCGCGTGTCACAGAACCGTACGCCCACCCACGACCTTTTCCTAAACCCAAACATCCCGTTCTTCCCGCGTGTAACGGAACCGTAAGCCCACCCACGACCTTTTCCTTCCCAATAGTCCCGACCAAGCGTGTTTACTTACAGCGCTAAAGGGACGGCAATAGTCCCGACCAAGAGCGTTTACTTAAAGTGCTAAAGGGACGGCAATAGTCCCGACCAAGAGCGTTTACTTAAAGTGCTAAAGGGACGGCAATAGTCCCGACCAAGAGCGTTTACTTAAAGTGCTAAAGGGACGGCAATAGTCCCGACCAAGACGTTTACTTATAGCGCTAAAGGGACGGCAATAGTCCCGACCAAGACGTTTACTTATAGCGCTAAAGGGACGGCAATAGTCCCGACCAAGCGCGTTTACTTACAGCGCTAAAGGGACGGCAATAGTCCCGACCAAGAGCGTTTACTTAAAGTGCTAAAGGGACGGCAATAGTCCCGACCAAGAGCGTTTACTTACAGCGCTAAAGGGACGGCAATAGTCCCGACCAAGAGCGTTTACTTAAAGTGCTAAAGGGACGGCAATAGTCCCGACCAAGACGTTTACTTATAGCGCTAAAGGGACGGCAATAGTCCCGACCAAGACGTTTACTTATAGCGCTAAAGGGACGGCAATAGTCCCGACCAAGCGCGTTTACTTATAGCGCTAAAGGGACGGCAATAGTCCCGACCAAGAGTGTTTACTTATAGCGCTAAAGGGACGGCAATAGTCCCGACCAAGAGTGTTTACTTATAGCGCTAAAGGGACGGCAATAGTCCCGACCAAGAGCGTTTACTTATAGCGCTAAAGGGACGGCAATAGTCCCGACCAAGAGTGTTTACTTATAGCGCTAAAGGGACGGCAATAGTCCCGACCAAGAGTGTTTACTTATAGCGCTAAAGGGACGACAATAGTCCCGACCAAGCGCGTTTACTTATAGCGCTAAAGGGACGGCAATAGTCCCGACCAAGCGCGTTTACTTATAGCGCTAAAGGGACGGCAATAGTCCCGACCAAGAGCGTTTACTTAAAGTGCTAAAGGGACGGCAATAGTCCCGACCAAGAGCGTTTACTTACAGTGCTAAAGGGACGGCAATAGTCCCGACCAAGAGCGTTTACTTATTGCGCTAAAGGGACGGCAATAGTCCCGACCAAGCGCGTTTACTTATAGCGCTAAAGGGACGGCAATAGTCCCGACCAAGAGCGTTTACTTATAGCGCTAAAGGGACGACAATAGTCCCGACCAAGCGCGTTTACTTATAGCGCTAAAGGGACGGCAATAGTCCCGACCAAGCGCGTTTACTTATAGCGCTAAAGGGACGGCAATAGTCCCAACCAAGCGCGTTTACTTATAGCGCTAAAGGGACGGCAATAGTCCCGACCAAGCGCGTTTACTTATAGCGCTAAAGGAGACTTTTAGCGTCAATAAGAACAACAAAGGCACCTGACCAAGCGTCCATATTTTACAAGATGAGTGTGAGAATGTGTTGCTCTGATATAGACAGGTACTCTGAGATGGACAGGTACTCTGAGATGGACAGTTACTCTGAGATGGACAGTTACTCTGACATAGACAGTTACTCTGATATAGACAGTTACTCTGAGATGGACAGGTACTCTGAGATGGACAGGTACTCTGAGATGGACAGGTACTCTGATAATGATCTGAGATACTTCGGTGAGTACTCTTACATGTACATTTGGACAGGGTGGTGCACGGCTGCTCTGCACTGACAGGAAATGGTCTTGGCGGTATTAGGCTTTTATTCAAGCCAATGAACAATCAAACACAAAGATAATGACATTTGTGAAAAATCCATTAAAACATTACTCAGGCTTATACTGCCATATGAAAATACATTTGTTAAAAAAACATTCAGATAACACATTACATTTAATGGATCATGGGGACACAATGAAGACCTCTATGTGGAGGCTTCCCTGTGGGATCTACATATTGTATGTGCATAGATGGCTGTGTTTTAATGGCTCACAGGGACACAATGAAGACCTCTATGTGGAGGCTCCCCTGTGGGTTCTACTATTGTATGTGCATAGATGGCTGTGTTAAAAAACAAATGTTCATACGGGTCCAACTTAACAATGAGTTTGAGCAAATCTGTTGTTTGTCTACCTATGAGTAAAATTATGTTTATTTTCAAATCCTTGTGATAAGGGATGTCCATTTTTAGTAAATCGTGTGGTTTGTTTTAATCTAGAGGAGGACGCCAAGAAGAAATGGAGGAACTTAAGGGATAAGTACAGGAAGGAGCACATAGCAGCGAAGGAGAGGCAAGCCCTTACCCTGACATACCTGGTCCTTTACGGTCCCTAGAGAACCCCTACCCTGACATACCTGGTCCTTTACAGTCCCTACAGAACCCGTACCCTGACACACCAGGGGTCTCATTCATAAAATTGTGCGTAGGATGCTTACTAAAAGTGTACATATGCCCGAAAGCCAAAAATGGCGTACGCCAAAAAAAAATTATATTTATAAAACCATGCATACATACATCTGTAAACAATGTTCCCTTTATAGATCACAGATTACCCACAAGTGTGCGTATGTGAATCAGCCTCTTATCCCGCCCTGTACACGCCCATTTTTAACCATGAATAGTCAATGCAGAGCACCTCGTGAATGCTGATCAGTATGTTAGTGACCCTGGCAGTTGTTCTTTCATCACGCCAAATCATGACCACTGGTGGAGAAAAAGCAAAAAACTTCTCAGATGTTCAGGAATTGCTGCAACTTGAATTAAAATTTCGGCCTGTTCTTGCCCAGTGTAGGGAAACCTGATCTATAACTACGTGTATTAATAATACATCCAAAACGGCAGACATTACGGCACTCGGGGACAGCTTCGATATACCAGACATATATGATGAGATTTAACAGAGCTATATATTATATCCAAACAAGCCTTGGTGATAAAGTTGAAGATTATATATAATATTTATATAAAACACTTAGTTGTCTGACATTTCCCTCTGGAAACAGCCGGTTGCCCCCAGAGTGGTGAGGACCTGTATTTGGACCGGGATGGCACGGTTCCGGTGCGTTGCCCTCTATGCTGGACCCAGTTCAGTACATAGATCCAAGAGCTCAGCTTTAGGGAATCTAAATCGTCATATTAGCCAGTCATCGTCATGATCCCTGAAGTCTCTTTCTCTCCTGATTCTTCCGTTAGCGTAGTCCTCCTGCAGGCCAGCTGTGCCATCATGCAGCATTACACACGGAGGTCACCGCAGTATTTATATGTTTACAACAATTTGTGATTGTTAACACCTTGCCAAAAGAAAGTGTTATAGGCAAACACACTTTTCTTCATGCAGGTTTTGTCACCAACAGTATTAAAGTTCGGACTGATAACAAGGACATTAAGGGTAACGATTGTGCGAGAGTTTAACGGCTGTATATTCAGACTTTGACATTTGATGATATATGCTCAGTATATTTAGTTATGTACACTGTGTTCTGCCGTTATCTAATGCTAGGGTATTTGATGCTATCCTGTAATCCAGTCAGGTCATCTCCTCCTCCTGCGCTCTGTAGCGGACAATGTGACGGTGAGTCAGCGCCAATTAAACATTAAGAACTAATTTTTATTTAAGATTTCAGTTGGAGGTGTTTATGGAACAATTATCACTCAGTACAATCGCAAATAACATTATATAATCTTCATGGTAACGTGGATGATATGGAGTGAAGAACTGTGCGTGAGGCATCAATACTTGGGGCTGTCAAACAATTCATTTTTTCTTAATCGCAATTAATCGCTTAATTTCTATAGTTAATCATGATCATGATGATCGCATGTTTTATCACATTATTAAGATTCTATTATTTTGCATTTCAGAACAGTTTTTAAGTCCATATTAACAATGGAAAGTAATTCTTACCAGTGTATCTTGACTGGGAATCAAATGAATGCAAAGAAAGTTAATTTATGAACTTGACTTTAAGATTTGTATTTGTTTGTTATTTATTTATTTATTTATTTATTTACTGTAAACAAAAGAAAATGTGTGAATCTAGTCACACATTTGAATCTAGAGTCAATATAGTGTTTAATAACTCCTAAATAATGTTGATTCCTCACTGAGGAACTACTGTCCTCCACGGCCATGTATGAGACAGGTCAGAACATGCCAACCGTAGTACGTCTTTAAGACCGGGTCCTCTACGATGCTGACAGGTCTGCAGGTAGTTGCCACCCATTTCACAAGAGCTGTAGTAATTTTTTGGGATTTGGTTTCATCCACAGGTTGGCAAGTAGCACTCTCTAAAATATTGCTTTGCCTGAGCCCACTAGCATCAACCTGAGTCCCGTTAACTGAACTATATGCTTAGCCGGTGATATTTTAATTCAGCTTTACACAACGTGCATGTGGCTTTCGACTTGCCTACGGCCGTCCAGGAGTTTCTGAAAATAAAAAGCTCCATTCAGAGTTATTGCTGCTGTGTTTCTCCATCATGCTGCAGCAGCAGCAGCAGGATGTGTTAGGAGGAAGTGGCAGCTTGATGAGAAGTAACGGTGCTGCAATGGTCAAAATAGTAGCCTGTTAGGACCACGCCAAGCCCAGGGAAGTGTAAAATAAAATAATAAATCACGGCATGTGATTAATGTGATTAAATAAAATGAACGCGTTATGCTCGGCCCTTAATCGCATCGCGATTAACACGTTAATGCTGACAGCCCTAATTACGAGTAATCGTTATTCCCACATTTACTTTCTGCAGTCTGACTCCAGTTCACCACCTCACCATCTGCGTCACCAGGTCCTATTGTCTCCAAAATGTGCGTACGCATGGGTCAGAGTTCGCGTGGAGGACCGCACATTCTCCCGTCAAGTTTGTTTTTTAGAAATCAAAACCCTACGTTTATAAATGAGACCCCAGGTCCTTTACAGTCCCTGCAGAACCCCTACCCTGATACACCTGGCCCTGCAGAACCCCTACCCTGATACACCTGGCTCTGCAGAACCCCTACCCTGACACACCTGGCCCTGCAGAACCCCTACCCTGACACACCTGGCTCTGCAGAACCCCTACCCTGATACACCTGGCCCTGCAGAACCCCTACCCTGATACACATGGCCCTGCAGAACCCCTACCCTGATACACCTGGCTCTGCAGAACCCCTACCCTGACACACCTGGCCCTGCAGAACCCCTACCCTGACACACCTGGCCCTGCAGAACCCCTACCCTGACACACCTGGCCCTGCAGAACCCCTACCCTGACACACCTGGCCCTGCAGAACCCATACCCTGACACATCTGGTCCTTAACACCAGAGCCCCTGTGTCCAAAGAGCCGACCCAAAAGATAAAATGCAGAGCTCTCTGAGTTTGAGAACCACGTAATCGGTGACTGTCAAGCAACCCAAATGAGTGGCAACTCTATCTGGAGTGGATCTTATCTGGCTTCTAGGCTCCAAAGACATTCCTCTGCAAAGAGACAGCCGCTCACATTACGCATTGAGCTGTTGATATGGGAAGCAGAGTTTGGGCAGTGACACAAACATTTACAAACTTCTTTGACATTTGCATTTTGTGTGTTTCTGTTTATTGTGTGTGCAATACAGGACAGCAATTCATATTTTTCTGTTTGTGTTTAATATTTAAAAACAATTCAAATTGTTTATTTTGAGTGTATTAAAGATTTTGAATATTTACTTGTATCTTATTCCTTATTAGTTACTCTTTCAGTATGTCACGGGATGTTTATACTTTAAACAATAATCACTTATTTTTATATTCTGTTATATCATTGTCTTACCAGATGGTCAGATTTATCCTAAAAGTGCATTTTGAGTGGCCACAGGAATACCACACCGCTTTACAATATTTTATAAATATAACAGATACATGGTAGTTGTAATATAACTGCTCGGATGGCCGAATCTGAGAAACATACCTATATATATATACATATATATATATATATATATATATATATATATATATATATATACAGTACCTCACAAAAGTGAGTACACCCCTCACATTTTAATAAATATTTCATTATATCTTTTAATGGGACAACACTGAAGAAATTACACTTTGCTACAATGTAAAGTATGAAGTGTACAGCTTGTATAACAGTGTAAATGTGCTGTCACCTCAAAATAACTCAACACACAGCCATTAATGTCTAAACCGCTGGCAACAAAAGGGAGTACACCCCTATGTTAAATTCCCATAGAGGCAGGTAGGGAGTAGTATGAAAAGCACTGGCGTGAGACCGGGTTGGCATATACGTACTTGGAACTTTGTTCTCATTCAGGTGAAGCACTACTAGTTGGGCTGATTGATCTGCATGCAGCACCTGAAAAGCTCTGGTGTTACTTCTGCAAATCCCAAGTAGCAGAGCTTTGCCTGAATGAGAATGTAGATCCAAGCATGTACATGCTTAGAAGATAGCTGTGTCTCATGTCACATTGTATTTGTAAACACTGTAATTATATTAGTCACACTATGCAAATAGGATGATGTATGCAACATACATAGAAAAAAAATAATCTCATACTTCAACCATTTGGTCACCAGACTGCAACCCTAAAATATACAATATACAATGAATATTCAATGATGGATTAAACAAGATGAACTATCCCATGTCTACCTATCCTTCACTAACAGGTGTTTTCTTTTAAAGGAACATGCCAATATTTTAAATATTATCCCCCAGAGTTGGATAAGATGATCCATACCCTTCTCGTCACTGTGCGTGCAGTAATTCAATCTGATGCACCCACCATTAGCCTAGATTAGCATAGCTCATTGACCAACTAGCCTATCTCCCAAAAGTGACAAAAGAATGCTTGGTTAAATAGACATTCAATAGATCTCCAAAAAAGCTCTGCTTTTAACGTGCCATGTCATTTAGAGGTGTTTAGATGCCTATCCAGCTAAAGGAAGGTGGAAAATGATTTTTCTGCCTCTTTGGTGTGTAAACAAACACAAAACCCCTCAACACTCTTAGGTGGGGACGAGCGTGGTGACATTCCTTGACAGAGTTGGATCAGCACAGCCCTTCCTCCTCTGTGTTGGAGAAAAGACGAGTAGTATCCAGAAGTTTTACGTCATCCTCGATCAGAAGGCGCAACAGCTGTGGCTGCCTTCGACGAACTGTTTAAGGCCCATTTCATCTTTGGTGTATCCTACGATGAGGCCTTGTGCAACTTCTTCACTTTCATTCAGACTACCGTGTATGGGACTGACGTCGGCACTACAAAATAGAGTCCACGGGTCAAGGAAATCCGGGCAAAAGTTGATCATATTGAGGTTTGAAAATGTTCACCTGTTACATTTCCAAGGTACAGCACAAAAGTTTCTCCGTTTTTTTTTTCAACATTTGAAGTTTAGTCATGCTTTGTACCCAGGACGTACATTGCATTTGAATTGTGGCAAGAGTGGGTGTTCTTCTGTTTTTTACATGTATTGTTCAGGAAACATTTATTGAGAGTACATGGAGACTGTGTAGCTTCAAGTTCTGTTGATTCTTTGGACAATGTTGACAGTAATGTTAGTGTTCCTGATCCACTGCCAAGTGCAGTTTCTCTCGTCAGTTACCCAGCTGCTCTTGAAAAAAGACAGTTACTGGATATGTGTAGCTCTATTACAAGCAAGTACAAGCATCTGGAGTCTCTGAAAGTAGTGTGCAGTCTTTAGTTGGTTCAATAGAGGAATTTGTAAATGACGTCCATGTCCAAGCACAGGACACTGTTCTTAAATGTCTTTCATCTGAGGTAACTAAACAAACTCTACATAAAGTTAAAGACTGTTTTGAGCAGCTCAAAAATCAATTTTCATTCCTCAATACTGAAAATAAGAGGCAAAGACATGTTGAGAAAAAATGGAAAATGGTTGAACCAGTAGAGCATGTTCTTGGTGTGCGTTATGATCTACGCAACAATAGAACTACTGGTGTATACAGTCACATTCCTGTTTATGACAAATTTGTTTATGTGGCTTTTTTGGTAACTCTTGAGTCAATGTTTACCAACCGGCAACTCAGCAACTGTTTCCAGCAAGTAAAGCATCATGAAGATGACATTTTCAAAGACATTAATGATGGGTTATATTTCAGAAACCATCCATCATTTTCACAGCAACAACATGCTCTTCAAATTCAGCTTTATTATGACTATTATTTTGAAACGACCAATCCGCTAGGATCTAAAAAGGGAATTCACAAACTTGGCTGTGTTTACTTTTTTAAAGAAATTTGCCAATGAAGCTGAATTGAGTTTTGATGAACATTCATCTTGTGGTGCTTTTTCATTCAGAGGACTTGAAGTATGGTTTTGATCCAATCCTACAGCCTCTTGTTCATGACTTAAAGGTTTTGGAGACACAGGGAATCCAGGTGCCCTTTTCAGATACACCATTAAAGGGCTCTGTTGTTCAGGTCACTGCGGATCATTTAGCTATACATGGACATCTTGGTATGGTTGAATCGTTCAGTGCAACTTACTGTTGTCGATTTTGTTTAACTGACAAAACACGTTTGCAGTCAGTCTGTAGCGAGGATGACCCAGACTTACTTCTTCACACAAAGGAGCTCTATTCAGAACACTGCAAAGCCATGGCACCAAATGCCACTCTAGTGTTAGGTGTCACTCACTTGGTGTTAGGAGAGCCTGTCCCCTAAACGCACTGCAATTCTTTCATTCCTCAGACAGTTATGCAGTGGATATTATGCACGACCTACTAGAAGGTGTAGTACAGTATGAGTTAGAGCTTCTTGTTCAGTATTTGGTGAAGGACCTCATCTCTCAAAGGATTCAGAGCTTTAACTACGGCTACAGTGAGAGAAAGAAGAGACCCAGTGGAGTCAAAGTTAATGATGACAGCAGTATGACCTCAGGCTCAAAGCCATCCAGTCTGGGTGCCTCCTGCTAAATACTCCCTTGATTTTTGGAGACCTAGTTGACCAGAACAACAGTTATTGGAATAAGATTATGCTTTTGATTCAGACATTGTATTCTCGCCAAAAATAACAGCTGGTATGACTTATTTGAAGCACCACATTTCTGACCATCACGAACTTTATAAGTTGGTGTTTACAGATAAGAGACTCATCCCAAAGCATCATGTGATGACTCACTCCTCCAGATGTATTAGGAAATAGATCCACTTACACACATGTGGTGACCGGGTCAGGGTACTCAAGTATAATCCGTTTTTCATTTTAAACCAAAAACAAAAATCTTAACTGACTGTTGTTGTCGGTGGTCTGTCTGTCTATCTGATGAGCTGTATGGTGCAAGATGAATTTCCGAAAGGATCACTAAATGTCTATCTATCTATCCATCTAAAAGGGCTTCATTGTTGTTGCAAGTCAAGTCTGCACATTAGCTGCCATTGAACATTTGAATGTGAAGAAGAAGCTGCCATGTTGCCTCCTCCTCCTCCTGGTGTGGCCTCCTCCTCCTCCTGGTGTGGCCTCCTCCTCCTCCTGGTGTGGCCTCCTCCTCCTCCTGGTGTGGCCTCCTCCTCCTCCTCCTCCTGGTGTGGCCTCCTCCTCCTCCTGGTGTGGCCTCCTCCTCCTCCTCCTCCTGGTGTGGCCTCCTCCTCCTCCTGGTGTGGCCTCCTCCTCCTCCTCCTCCTGGTGTGGCCTCCTCCTCCTCCTGGTGTGGCCTCCTCCTCCTCCTCCTCCTCCTGGTGTGGCCTCCTCCTCCTCCTGGTGTGGCCTCCTCCTCCTCCTCCTCCTCCTGGTGTGGCCTCCTCCTCCTCCTGGTGTGGCCTCCTCCTCCTCCTCCTCCTGGTGTGGCCTCCTCCTCCTCCTGGTGTGGCCTCCTCCTCCTCCTCCTCCTCCTGGTGTGGCCTCCTCCTCCTCCTGGTGTGGCCTCCTCCTCCTCCTCCTCCGGTGTGGCCTCCTCCTCCTCCTGGTGTGGCCTCCTCCTCCTCCTCCTCCTCCTGGTGTGGCCTCCTCCTCCTCCTGGTGTGGCCTCCTCCTCCTCCTCCTCCTCCTGGTGTGGCCTCCTCCTCCTCCTGGTGTGGCCTCCTCCTCCTCCTCCTCCTGGTGTGGCCTCCTCCTCCTCCTGGTGTGGCCTCCTCCTCCTCCTCCTCCTGGTGTGGCCTCCTCCTCCTCCTCCTCCTGGTGTGGCCTCCTCCTCCTCCTGGTGTGGCCTCCTCCTCCTCCTCCTCCTCCTCCTGGTGTGGCCTCCTCCTCCTCCTCCTGGTGTGGCCTCCTCCTCCTCCTCCTCCTGGTGTGGCCTCCTCCTCCTCCTCCTGGTGTGGCCTCCTCCTCCTCCTGGTGTGGCCTCCTCCTCCTCCTCCTCCTGGTGTGGCCTCCTCCTCCTCCTCCTCCTGGTGTGGCCTCCTCCTCCTCCTGGTGTGGCCTCCTCCTCCTCCTCCTCCTGGTGTGGCCTCCTCCTCCTCCTCCTCCTGGTGTGGCCTCCTCCTCCTCCTGGTGTGGCCTCCTCCTCCTCCTCCTCCTGGTGTGGCCTCCTCCTCCTCCTGGTGTGGCCTCCTCCTCCTCCTCCTGGTGTGGCCTCCTCCTCCTCCTCCTCCTGGTGTGGCCTCCTCCTCCTCCTGGTGTGGCCTCCTCCTCCTCCTCCTGGTGTGGCCTCCTCCTCCTCCTCGTGGCCTCCTCCTCCTCCTCCTGGTGTGGCCTCCTCCTCCTCCTCCTGGTGTGGCCTCCTCCTCCTCCTGGTGTGGCCTCCTCCTCCTCCTCCTGGTGTGGCCTCCTCCTCCTCCTGGACCACAGTTCATGGTGATCAGGGTAATCCTTCTCTCTGCTGGGCCTGTATCATCCAGCTCATATGGTCTGAGCTGATACAGTGGTGGACCAGTATTTGCAATATGTAACTTCAACAAATATCAGCTTCATGCCATTTGGTTTTAATAAATAACTACCATACCACAATCATCTGACTTTTTGAAAGTCTACAAATATATCAGGAACTGTATTAATGATGTCTGTGCTGTATTTGTTTAACGAAGCGTTATAGGATGATTCAGACAGCTTGTGGTTTATGGCTAAAATATTACAGATAGATATATATATATATATACATACATATATAAAATTAAAATGACAGATAAATAAGGACATGTACTTCTCAGCACAATCTACCAAAGTTATTATAAGTAATTCAAAAAAGAAATTCCCATGTTCCAAA
>NC_050189.1:20777829-20795329 GCF_008315115.2 Sander lucioperca
TTTTAACTGGTCCATGTCTGGAACGTAACGGAGATGATTACTAATATATTTACGTGTTTTTAGTCGTACATGTTGAAGGATACAGGATCAAAGAGCACAACATGGCTTCTGCTCCTCAGTCACTGTCAAAGCTCTGCTCATCCTACCAAGCTTTTCAACTGCTACATTTCTCATAGTTACGTCTAAACAATTGGAATAACGCACATATTTCATATATAAATACAAATAAACAGTAAAATGCAAGTTTATTAAATAAAAGTATTTTATGTTTGTATTTTGTCAGGGTGGGCAGTGCCTAGCTGGCCTTCCCTGACTGCACGTCTCTGAGTATATGCAGGTTAAAGTCAAGAGAATGTGTCTCATGACCTACCTGCCTGTACCTGTCTGTACCTGTCTGTCTGCCTGCCTGCCTGTCTGTCTGTTATTACCTGTTCTCATTATTACCTGTTCTCATATCTGTAGGAAGCCCTCAGGCAGCTAAATCTATCCAGGTGAGACTGCTGACGTCTGTCTGACGTCCATACCTGACAACATTAGGTTTTCAGAATCAATGAGGGCATCGTGGCGTGACGGGGGGGACGGGGGGACGGGGGGGTGTATTATTTATAATTAGTAACATCAGGGAACATGCCCACCACACATGTAGGTATTGCATCAAATGAAAAGGCTGATAAGTTGGCCAAGGAAGCTGCTCAAAAGGAAATGATAGATGTCAACATGAATCTGTCTAAGGCCGAGGGGAGGGTGTGGCAGGGAACCATTTTAAAATGGCAACAGCTCTGGGAGCCAGAAAACAAAGGGACGCATCTATTCTCAATCTCTAGGAGGGTAACAGACTCAGTTAATGTTCGTTAACGAGGGGAGGGAGGCGTGAGGAGGAGGTGATCATTTCTAGAATGAGGATTGATCTGAACAGCACTGTCTTTATTTTAGGGAAACACCAGAGTGGCTGGCGTTCATGGCATCATGTTTGGATTTCTTGTAGAAATGATGACCGACAAAGACTAGATCTACTCAGAGACCCGGGAGAAGTTGGTTTGGAGGAAGAATCTCTGGGAAGTATTTTAGAAGTAGGTCAAGTGGGAGGGGAATCGTTGTTTTAGTTTATATTGTAATAGTCACTGGGCTGTGTAACAGGATATACTGCAGGACGGCGCTAGCTCCAGAGGTGGCAGCAATGCTACTTTTTGGATGCCGGCTGCCGTAAAATCCCCCCCAAAAAAAAGAAGAAGAAGAAGAAGAAGAAGAAGAAGAAGAAGAAGAAGAAGAAGAAGAGGAAGAGTAGGCTAGTGGAGCTAGCCGTTAGCAGGTGAGGCTTGTTTCCATGTCTGAACTCCATCTTTCTGTCTCTATGTGATTGTTAGCAGGTGTTTAACAGACCCGGATGTAAGATAGACACACGTTAGCTCCTCAGATGCTAACAGTAGCTTCAAAGCTCCTCTGTATGTAGTTAGCATCTCTCCCGCTAGCTGTTAGCATCTACAGTGAAGGTAAACACGCGTCCATTATCGGACACGCCTCCTCTGACGGCCTGCTGGCGGCCGTCACACCTCCGTAACCGGTTGGTGCCGTTATTAATGTCTTTCTTTAGCTCGTGGTTGATCGGTTCGTGTTTGATCGGTTCGTGTCAGTCGGTCAGATCACACAGATAAACACTAAAACACGGAAAAAGCCGAGCGGGGTGGAGAGGACGCTGCGCCAGACTCCGTTCTAAAAACAGCCTATTTAGTGATCCTTGCTAACTGTTACACCAGACGACATAACTGAAGCCTTTGTTGTTATATCATTTCTATTGTAATTAACTCGGCATTGAGTTCAACTACGAACCGGACACTATGACAGTAAAACGTGGACTTATTACACAGGTTGACTCTGATCGCTGTAATCCACGGGCGGTGTGTTCGGTGCGAGGAGGACTTCAACTTAGAAGTCTTAATAATAATAATAATAATTGGGAATTGTCTTAATGCCGAATTGAAGAGCACTAACTAAGTATTTATGAAACATTGTGGTTGTCTTTTTACGACGTTAGTTTACGTGCTGAAAAGTGGAGAAACTTTAAATTGGCATGTATTTGCATGGAGTCTGGAGTGGATCTATTAATTGTGATCTGGTCCAGTGTGATTGAATAACTGATTAATACTACTAAAGGACTTATTTCTTGACGTGTTTACACTCTAAATAATCTGCTTTTGAACTGTGTAAATGAACTGACATGTACAGTAATCTCCGGAAATGTGTACCTGTGTGTACCTGCTCAGGGGCCTCTGTTACCATGGAGACAGCTGTAGTTAATGCCGAATTGAAGAGTCCTAACTAAGTATTTAGGAAACATTTTGGTTGTGTTTCTACGATGTTAGGTTATGTGCTAATGAGTGGATAAACGTTAAATCGTCAGGTATTCGTATGGAGTCTGGCGTGGTACTACTGATATTTTGTATGTGATGTCAGTCTGATTTTGTCGATCTATTAATTGTGATCTGGTGCAGCTTGTTGATACCTGTGTGTGTGTGTGTGTGTGTGTGTGTGTGTGTGTATATCTGATCAGGATCCTCTTGTTACCGTGGAGACCGCTGGGACCACACTGAGGGTTGCCATGGCGAACAGGACCGAGCCAAAAGCCTCGGACCCAACCTCGTGTCCCGAGGAAGAGCCGACGAAGCCCGGCCCCCGCTGCGCCCTTCGCCGCGCCGCTGGCGTCACCGCCGCAGCAAGTGGGCGGGGCCAGAGAGGAAAGAGACGGGGCCAGAAGAAGAAGGGGCGGGGTCAGAAGGTGCAGGGGCGGGGTCAGACCGAGAAGGGGAGGGGCCAGAAGGCGCCTGGGCGTGGCCAGGAGGCGAAGGGGCGGGGCCAGGAGGAGAAGCAGGAAGGCGTGACGGTCAAGCGGACGTGCAGCGGCGAGAAGAGGCGATGGGATAAGAAGCATTACTGCGTGTTCTGCCGGCGGCCGCAGGTGAAGATCGCTCGCCACCTGCTGAGGAAACACGCCGACCAACAGGAAGTGGCGGCCGCCAGCGCGCTGCCCACGGGCTCCAAACAGCGCCACCTGCTGCTGGAACATCTCCGCTGCCGAGGAAACTACATGCACAACATCGAGGTACCGGGAACGTCCCTAAGATAACGTTTCTCAGATAACGTCCCTAAGATAACGTTTCTCAGATAACGTCCCTGAGATAACGTTTCTCAGATAACGTTTCTCAGATAACGTCCCTGAGATAACGTTTCTCAGATAACGTTTCTCAGATAACGTTTCTCAGATAACGTCCCTAAGATAACGTTTCTCTGATAACGTCCCTAAGATAACGTTTCTCAGATAACATCCCTGAGATAACGTTTCTCAGATAACATCCCTGAGATAACGTTTCTCAGATAACGTTTCTCAGATAACGTTTCTCAGATAACGTCCCTAAGATAACGTTTCTCAGATAACGTCCCTAAGATAACGTTTCTCAGATAACGTCCCTAAGATAACGTTTCTCAGATAACGTCCCTAAGATAACGTTTCTCAGATAACGTCCCTGAGATAACGTTTCTCAGATAACGTCCCTGAGATAACGTTTCTCTGATAACGTCCCTAAGATAACGTTTCTCAGATAACGTTTCTCAGATAACGTTTCTCAGATAACGTCCCTGAGATAACGTTTCTCAGATAACGTTTCTCAGATAACGTTTCTCAGATAACGTCCCTAAGATAACGTTTCTCAGATAACGTTTCTCAGATAACGTTTCTCAGATAACGTCCCTAAGATAACGTTTCTCAGATAACGTTCCTGAGATAACGTTTCTCAGATAACGTCCCTAAGATAACGTTTCTCAGATAACGTCCCTAAGATAACGTTTCTCAGATAACGTCCCTAAGATAACGTTTCTCAGATAACGTCCCTAAGATAACGTTTCTCAGATAACGTTTCTCAGATAACGTTTCTCAGATAACGTTTCTCTGATAACGTCCCTAAGATAACGTTTCTCAGATAACGTTTCTCAGATAACGTCCCTAAGATAACGTTTCTCTGATAACATCCCTAAGATAACGTTCCTGAGATAACGTTTCTCAGATAACGTCCCTAAGATAACGTTCCTGAGATAACGTCCCTAAGATAACGTTCCTGAGATAACGTTTCTCAGATAACATCCCTAAGATAACGTTTCTCAGATAACGTCCCTAAGATAACGTTCCTGAGATAACGTTTCTCAGATAACGTTCCTGAGATTGTGGTCTAACCATTCTGGGTAGTAGATAGATAGCATCAACATCAATGCTGCTGCCAGTTCTGCCGTTGTTTACCTTCTTCTTGACACACCAACCAGACGGCCGGCCGTCGGCAGGACAGCCGTCGGACTAATCAGTCTCCCCGAGGTCCAAGAAGTTCCTCAGAACACACAGAACTAGGGCTGAACGATTTTTGAAAATAATCTAATTGCGATTTTTTTCCCAAATATTGCGATTTCGATTCAATATTTTTTTAAGCTCTTTGTCTTCTGTATTATTCAACAAAGACAAACAATAAATCATTTTATAGTATGAACAACACACAATTACACACTACACAGTTAAAAAAGTAAAAATATAGTATATATACACACACACACACACACACACACCAGTGTATTTTTTTTTTACAGTGCCCAGAGAGGAGCTGCCTCCAGCCCCTCCCCCTCGTGAAGTTGCGTGCTGCCGTGTGCACTTGTTCAGAGAGGCTATCGTTACGTTAGCATGTTGCTGGTGTTCTTGTTCAGAGAGGCTATCGTTACGTTAGCATGTTGCTGGTGTTCTTGTTCAGAGAGGCTATCGTTACGTTAGCATGTTGCTGGTGTTCTTGTTCAGAGAGGCTATCGTTACGTTAGCTAGTTGCTGGTGTTCTTGTTCAGAGAGGCTATCGTTACGTTAGCATGTTGCTGGTGTTCTTGTTCAGAGAGGCTATCGTTACGTTAGCATGTTGCTGGTGTTCTTGTTCAGAGAGGCTATCGTTACGTTAGCATGTTGCTGGTGTTCTTGTTCAGAGAGGCTATCGTTACGTTAGCTAGTTGCTGGTGTTCTTGTTCAGAGAGGCTATCGTTACGTTAGCATGTTGCTGGTGTTCTTGTTCAGAGAGGCTATCGTTACGTTAGCATGTTGCTGGTGTTCTTGTTCAGAGAGGCTATCGTTACGTTAGCTAGTTGCTGGTGTTCTTGTTCAGAGAGGCTATCGTTACGTTAGCTAGTTGCTGGTGTTCTTGTTCAGAGAGGCTATCGTTGCGTTAGCATGTTGCTGGTGTTCTTGTTCAGAGAGGCTATCGTTACGTTAGCATGTTGCTGGTGTTCTTGTTCAGAGAGGCTATCGTTACGTTAGCTAGTTGCTGGTGTTCTTGTTCAGAGAAGCTATCGTTGCGTTAGCTAGTTGCTGGTGTTCTTGTTCAGAGAGGCTATCGTTACGTTAGCTAGTTGCTGGTGTTCTTGTTCAGAGAGGCTATCGTTACGTTAGCTAGCTGCTGGTGTTCTTGTTCAGAGAGGCTATCGTTACGTTAGCTAGTTGCTGGTGTTCTTGTTCAGAGAGGCTATCGTTACGTTAGCATGTTGCTGGTGTTCTTGTTCAGAGAGGCTATCGTTGCGTTAGCTAGTTGCTGGTGTTCTTGCCGTGGGATTAACTGGACTAATAAAACTGTTGAAACACCGCGGCCACGCTGCTGTGAAAGCTCCTCAAACGTCATTTATCAGAGTCTGGTTGTTACCCCTCTCAGTGGCAGCTCCTCCACTCATATCTTTATAACGGAGCTAACCGCTAATCAGAGCTAATAGTTGCTAACCGAGCCTTGAGTTCTGTGTGTCTGTATCCATTAACTGCACGTATGGACTCGAACCAGAATAAAACCCTTCATTTTATTAAAATGGCTGTAAAAGTTTTAAACTACAACTCAGAGTTGTTTGAAGACAGAAATCAGCTCCAGGTACGGCGTAGCGTTAGCGTGCTAGTTGATGCTTTCTCTGCAGAGTGCAGACTGATTTGCTCTCGCGAGTCATGTGACCAAATCGCAGCCTTTGCGATTAGGAAATCACGTTTTAACATATCGCGATATTATCGCAAATGCAATTAATCGTTCAGCCCTACTCAGAACACACCGAAGAGACGCAGACTTGAGCGTACGTTCTGCACGTGCGCGAGACATAATACAAAAAAATGAAAACCGGAAATGACAACGTGTCACGTGGGTCTGGCTTCTCCAGCCAGACTGTCATGGCGGCTCGTTCAGAATACGACCTCATATTGGACTAAAATAGTTCACCGAAACGTGTTTCTGAAACATTTGAAGAGAGAAATAGGCCGTGCAGTTGCTGAATCTGTCTTCATTTCAGATCAACAAAGGTCAGTTTAACAGATTTTACTCAGATTTTGAGAAGCATTAGTCACTCATCCCGATCCCCGTTTCCGGGTTAGCTCTCCACCAATCAGATTGGTCATTGAGTCCGACTGCCCGCCCTCCGACTGAGTAAGTCAAATCGGCCCAATGAAGGCCGACGGCCCCTCTGACTAGCGACGGCACGGAACACACCGACCAGACTCGAGTCACCGACCTCGCCAGACTGTCAGACGGGTGATTATCCAGTCCTTCCTGAAAAATGCGAGTGAGTTTTTTTGTGATAGTTTTGGGCTAAAATCCTTGATGATGCGGCACGTTTTCTTAACAAATGTGATGGAATATGAAGGATATTTATGCAATTTTATGCGATGAAATTGCGGGAACTTGCAAAAACTGCGGTTTCATCACGGCTTCATCGCGGGGTTTGCAGCTTTTCGATGATGTTCACGTCACGTAATTACCGTATTTTCCGGACTATAAGTCGCTCCGGAGTATAAGTCGCATCAGTCAAAAAATGCGTCATGAAGAGGAAAAAAACATATATAAGTCGCACTGGACTATAAGTCGCATTTATTTAGAAATTGATTTCACAAAATCCAAGATCATGAACAGACATTTAATCTGGAAAGGCAAGTTATTCAACTACACAGTAGCACACAGAACAAGGGGCTGAATACGGTAGGTGTCCGGTATGTTAACGTAACACATTAACAGTTATTCAACTATACAACAGAATACAGAACAACTACCAGGGCGTGGAGACGTAACTGCACCGTTGACGTGCATCTACATCTGTGGACTCGTTCCTCCAGCTCTGGCCATCTTGCTTTCAGCGAGCGACTAGCTTTCTTTGTTTCCTTCATTGCAGTAAGAGTCACCTTCTCGCCAGTCCCTCACAAGTTTCTCTCTCACTCCAAACTTTCTTTCTGCTGCTCGATTACCGTTTTCGGCTGCATATTTTAGTTTCTTTTCTTTCTCAGTTGTCTTTAGGAGCAGCATATAGTCGTCACAAGCCTAGAGCGCCCTCTGGCGGCTTTAGACGGTGATGTTTTCAGCATGAAATAACATTTAAAAACGTGAAATTATAAATATTTTGATATATAAGTCGCAGGACCAGCCAAAGTATGAAAAAAAGTGCGACTTATAGTCCGGAAAATACGGTACGTCACTTCATAACGTTCCCATGGCAACAGGGGAAAATGGCTGCTCTTGTGTGAAGTAAACGCAACATTTTTCATCTTTCTGCTAAGATATATGTGGGACTTTTTTGCAACAAAAATGTGGGGATTATGAAATCATGCAAGCCCCGCATATTTTGCACGGAAATCTGCAATTTATGCAGCGAAAGTGCGGCGTATTTGAAAAAATGCGGCCCCCGAAATAAATATGCAGACTTTGGCTGATTATGCATTGAATTATGCGATCGCATAATCACGTTTTTCTGGAGGGACTGGTTATCAGGTTGGTGTGTCAGGGCCTTAACCCGTACGTACAGCCCCAGTCTGTCTTTACCTGCAGAGGAAACTACCTGCACAATATTCAGTCTGTTCTCTGCCTCTCTGTCTGTCCACCTGTCTCTCTGTCTGTCCACCTGTCTGTCTCCCAGGTGATCAGACAAGGCAGTGGAGAGATCGTCCCGTGGCGTCAGCCCTCAGAGGAAATGGATGCGAGGAACTACCTTCCCTGCCCGCTCTGCCTCGGTTTCTTCCTCCGCGCTGATCTCTGGAAACATCAGGCTTCCTGCCGCAAGAAGCTGACCCCTGCCCCCTCAAGGGACCCCACCTCCGTAACCGACACAACCACTACCCCCTCAAAAGACCCCACCTCCACAGCAGACACAACCACTGCCCCCTCAAGGGACCCCACCTCCACAGCAGACACAACCACTGCCCCCTCAAGGGACCCTAACTCCACAGCAGACACAGCTAATGAGTCCTGCAAAGACCCCACCTCCACAGCAGACACAATGTCTGACCCCACAGGTAAGTCGGCCTGTGATCCAGCAGACAACGGGGCCACAGAGGATGCACCTTCCGACCCCTTGGGAGAAACGACCACAGCACACCAGACCGGGACCAAGCGTCCCGTGACCTCTGACCCCAGGGTGGATCAGGACGTGACCTGTGACCCCGGCAGGGCAGAGCTGCCCAGGAAGCGCAGCAGGGTCCAGGCTGCAGCGTCCCGCCTCCTTCCCATTTCCAGCGGCGCGTCTGAGAGCTGCAGCGAAGTCCTGCATCGCATGAACCAGGACCACGTCTCACACCAGGTCTGTACACTCTCTACCTGTCTGTCTCTCTACCCGTCTCTGTGCTGACTCCCCCCCGCTCTGTCTAGGTCAAATCTGATTGGCTGATCTGTAAATACGGAAACAAGTTGATGGGGAACCAAGATGGCAGCCAGAGGAGGTACGACTACGTCAGTCAGAAGCTGCGGGAGCTCGGCCGGTTCGTCCTCGCTGCTAAATCTCTGGACTCTGGCGTTCGGACCCTTCAGGACCTTCTGGCTCCAGGCCGCCTCAGCCTGGTGCTGGCCGCTGCCAGAAAAGCTTCTGTATACCGCTGGAGTCGCCCTCCGCTGGCCGTGAAGACCACGCTGAAGACGGTTTGTGAGATAGCCATCGGAGAGCGCCTGCAGGACGGAGACTGGGAGGCTGCAGCCAAGACCACCGACTTCTACCACCTGCTGGGGAGGGATTGGGACAAACTGGGGCTGCTGGACCCCGACCGCCACACAGGTAACACCTGAGTCAACCATGTGGGTTGTCTGCTTAAATGTTATATACATACATTTACTATCACTGATTCACACGTTTGTATGATCAATCCCCCCACTGCTTTGCATTTCTATCTAGCCGCTTCAGTAGAAGAAGCTAAGCTGAAGAAACGATCGGTCCAATCAATAAGTGAGAAGTGTAAAGATCCGTCTGACCCAAGACCAAAGGGTGAGTCCTGGTCCTGACCACGGACTTCTAACCGTTGATCTTGATCTTGAGTATGAAATGACTGAGTGCTGTTTGACGTTGTTTTCTGTCTCTCTACGTGTGTGTAGTTCCAGTACAGAGCAGTAACCGACCGCTGACCTCCATGATTCAAATAGAGTCCAGACTGCAGACTCCGATCACAGGTGGGTCCTCCTGGATCAGCTCGCCATCAATCCATTACTAATAGGGGAGTCGCAATTCAATTTGACTTTCGATTCAAACTTTTCAGCAGCGATGACAATGCCACAGTAAGAGCCACAAGATGGCAGAAGTTATATATTTACAACAATTTGAGTTCTGAGTTTACAGGGTGCACATGAATGCACCATTAGTTTAACAAAGTGTACATGAACACAGATGCTTTACCTTCGTTGTTGGTTTTCATAACTCACTCACGGTTGGCACAGGAAGACAAAATGTTGCCACATGGTGACTTCAAGGAAGTAGGAGAATTTTCTTTTGTTTCTCCGTTATCTCCGGCAATGGCCATGGTGTCTGGAAAGGTGTAGCTCCAGGCTACAGCTAAGCTAACATTACCCTGTGTCTTTAGCTGCATGCTACCAGCCGGTAACTTACGCTGTGTCTGTTGCTGTTTTTGGACGTGCACAAGCAGGCGGGGTTGGAGAGAGAAAAAACACTGAGGGAATCGTCGATCCTGCTTCTGATTTCAATAGTAGAAATTCAAAGCTCATTTGTTCAATTTCTGATAAAAAATCATGACACCATATATGTGCAGGAAGAGTGTACGTGTGTTCAGGAAGTGAGTACGTGTTCGGGAAGTGAGTATGTGTTCGGGAAGTCTATCTGCATTGATCAACTTTTCCATCTGTCTTTTAGTCCCTGTTGCTCCGAGGAAGGTCCAACGTCGGCCCTGGTCGTCTGCAGAGAAGGAGGCAGTCTGGAGACAGTTGGGAGTCCACGTTCTGGTCCAGTCGGTGCCAGGGAAGGAGATCTGTCAGCGCTGTCTGGACCTGGAGCCGGTCCTCAGAGGGCGACACTGGAAGGACATCAAGAACCAGGTCCACAACCAGATCCAGAGCCAAAAGAAGCAGCAGTTCCACGCCCAGATGGACCTTCAGGACAACCAGGAACAACAAGAGCCAATCCAAAATCGCAAGAAGCAGTACCAGGCTCAGGTAGACAAACAAGGCACGGACCACAACCAGAAGAATACCCAGATGGACATCCAGGATAACATTCGGAATCAGAAGAAACAGCAGTACCATACCCAGATGGACCTCCAGGACCTTGACAACATTCGGAATCAGAAGAAACAGCAGTACCATACCCAGATGGACCTCCAGGACCTTGACAACATTCAGAATCAGAAGAAACAGCAGTACCATACCCAGATGGACCTCCAGGACCTTGACAACATTCAGAATCTCAAGAAACAGCAGTACCATACCCAGATGGACCTCCAGGACCAGGACAACATTCAGAATCAGAAGAAACAGCAGTACCATACCCAGATGGACCTCCAGGACCAGGACAACATTCAGAATCAGAAAAAGCAGCAGTACCATACCCAGATGGACCTCCAGGATCAGGACAACATTCAGAATCAGAAGAAACAGCAGTACCATACCCAGATGGACCTCCAGGACCAGGACAACATTCAGAATCAGAAGAAACAGCAGTACCATACCCAGATGGACCTCCAGGACCAGGACAACATTCAGAATCAGAAGAAACAGCAGTACCATACCCAGATGGACCTCCAGGATCAGGACAACATTCAGAATCAGAAGAAACAGCAGTACCATACCCAGATGGATCTTGATATTCACAAAAAGCAGCTGTGCCATTCGAGAATAGCTCACCAGGACCAAATTCAGAACCATAAAAAGCAGCTGTATCCAATGGGCGAGCATCGGGACACTTCTGTACTGACGGGTCCACATTATGGTTCTGAGGGGCCACATCGAGCCCCTGGACAGTCCCTACTGGAGCGGGAGCCCGGTCTCAGTCCATACCAACTCCCACACAGGACTCTGGGGCCTCACATGGACCAGCTGCTGTCCAGAACAGAGTGGACTGACGAGTCTTTGGCCCAACATTACTCAGTCAGCAGGCAGCTGGACAGGAACCTGCCGCCCAATCCCCACTCTGGACACGTCCACTTCTGATGGATGGTACTGGTGACTGGTGGGGAGTAATGGTTCAGGGTTAGGGTTCGGACTGGAAAGGAGGATCTGAGCAGAGACGGTTATATAAAACCCTCCGAGGGTATGGGGGTTGGTTCCCCCCCTCTAATCCGACTGTCCTCATAGCTAAACCAGAGAAGGTAACGGTCGTGGTTTTAAACATGTCGTCAACGTTGTGAAACGGTCCCAGTTTGGTTAGGTTTAGACACCAAAACTACTGAGTTAAAGGAACACGCCGACGTATTGGGACTTTGTCTTCTTCCCCGTATCCCCCAGAGTTAGATAGGTCCAGACATACCCTTCTCATCTCACAGCATGTCCTAACGCTGTCTGACACCCCCACCACTAGCCTAGCTTAGCACAGATCCTGGAGGTAACTGGTTCCATCTAGCCTAGCTTAGCACAGATCCTGGAGGTAACTGGCTCCATCTAGCCTAGCTTAGCACAGATCCTGGAAGTAACTGGCTCCATCTAGCCTAGCTTAGCACAGATCCTGGAAGTAACTGGCTCCATCTAGCCTACTGCTCCTGACAAAATAACACCAACATGTTCCTATTTACATGTTGTGATTTGTAGAGTCACAGCGTGGACAAATAACAAGGTCACATGACACACAGCCATCTTCTAACCGTAAACTAACCAAGGGGGTCAGCTTCTCCTCGGACCGCGTAGCTCCTATGGCGCCATGTTGATGCTACCAAGCCATCAGCTCCCGTTAGCATCCCATTGACTGCCATTCATTTTGACGTCACTTTGACAGAGAATAACTTTACATCTGAAGAGTTTAAAGACTCTATTTGTCCGTTGTTTATTTCTAAAGAAACACGACAATGTATAAAAGGCTCCATTACCTTGTAGCTCACGTTATGGCTCCGTAGCAGACGTTTTTATAAAAATAGGCTAACGATTGGGTCATAACCACGAGACTTACTGTCTCATAGTAGAGGAATTACCGTATAGTACAGGAGAAGCTCTCAGGCAGTTTGGACTTCCATTAGCTGTTTAAGTTTAATTACTAATGTTAACTATCATTGTAGTGATCAATAATTAGCCTGTGTCTATGTTATCTCCTTACATATACCTACGCTCTCCGTCTCTGCTAGATTGGGAATGATTGAGATTTCTCTTGGCACAGCTACCAGAAGACTTCCAACTTTCAGACAGGTTGCTCACGTCACATCTACGTCTTCAAGCTCAGTTGGAGGCTGCTCAGTAACGCTCAGCCATCACCGGGAAAGAGACTTCACTGGTCTCCGTCCAGAGACACGGGACCTGCTGCTCCATTATATACTGTCTATGAAACATACTGGGAACTATATTCTCAGAAGGCCAAGCACTGCTACTCTCTGCTCGGGGCTTCTCAGGTGCTGCAAGCATATCACTCCGCCCAAGTAGCAGAAATAGCCGTGCTTCGTCTTCTGAGAATATAGATCCGTGCTAAGCTAGGCTAGGCTAGCGGTGGGGGCGTCAGACAGTGTTAGGACACGCTGTGAGATGAGAAAGGTATGTCGGGACTAATCTAACTCTGGGGATACGGGGAAGAAGACAAAGTCCCAATAAGTCGGCGTGTTCCTTTAACTTGATATAAAGATGGAGGTTTGGGTTCCAATCAGACGTGACTTTGTTCCCTAAAATTAAAATAACCGTTTCCTTTTCTAACAGGACATGACCCCCGGTCTCCTGGGGGACGTCCTGTTTGTTTGAGACATAAATTAAAAATTAAACTTCCCTTGGCTGGGTTACAGGAGCTCGTGTTGTCCCGTCCACCGTGCAGCTTGGCTTTTCTGTGTACAAATTTTAACTTTTTTGAATGTTTTGGTCGTCTTTTTTGACACTCGTTTTTCCTGATGTTTTTGGAAATATTTTGACGTTTTAGTCACTTTTTCTGATGTTTTTGTAGATTCTTTCGGCGCCTTTTCTGACGTTCTTTTATAACATTTTTTTTAAGTGTTATAAAATGGACTAAAACACCCAAATTCAATGAAAGTAGTGAACTGATCATTTATGTAACTTGTGAAGAGCGTTGTAGGGAACCATCCACGTTATTTCTTTTGACAATTTGTTTGAAAGAAACCCAAATTTCTGATATAGAAACTGTTTGAAAATGGGTGAGATTAGACCCGAGGACACCAGGATATTACCCTGTAATTGTTAGCCCTCTGTCACTAACAGACAAGGTCGCAGACTCTAACTTTAAACACTAACATTGATTTTGTTTTTCAAAAGGCCCCTAAAAAGGGTCTGAAAGGGCCACTGACCAGGAACTTCCAAGTTCAGGTACAGACCCTCTGGCTACAGCTTTCTGTAGTCTGGAAGAAGTCCCACTGCCAGCGGTCTCTGCCTGCAAGACAAAGACACAAATGTGCATTTTGTGTAAGACTTTTATATATTGACACTACAGATTTAACGTTCTAAGTCAATGTTGAGTATTGTTGTTGAAGCTGCTGCTGTTCCTTTGTGTTGTTGTATTTACTCATTGTTACTCACAGCTTTCTGTTCCCGTATACGTGCAGGTTAGTGTCCTAAATTCCCTGTAACGTAACCCTAACCCTAACCCTTTCCTAACCTTAACCACTCGAGGACAGATGCCCAACCCCAGCCAGTGGAGCTGCTTGGTAGAGCAGGTCTTGGCGTGGGCGTAGTGGGGCGTGGGACACTAAACTGCACGAATGCCTTCTGTTTCTGTCTGGTGTGTCCACACTGCAGCTGTGACTGAAGTGTCTGAGCAGAGTGTAATCAGCCACGATAACTACACACACCCGTGTGGCAGTCCAGAGGCTGCTGGCTCCTAATATCACCAGTAGATGGCAGAGCTCAACCACGTTCATTTGTGCTTCCTGCAGGAGTAAAAACATTTTTTAGTCTTGAGTGTGCCTTATTTCTTTCAAATGACGCTAACAATAAGAATGACGGCCGGGTCCTTAAAGGGTAACTTTGGTTTCTGTGTCTGAGGGTCTGATGGAACAACAATCTGTGAAACTGGTCCAGTATTAAACCAGAACCAAGCTGTAATGTAACCCTACAGGACTAATGTTCAGCAGCAGTTAGTCACTAAAAGTTCTGTTGTTGTCTGACAACATTATTGGATGGATCCCTACAGAGATAGACCTTTTAGTTAAAGAGTAAGATCCTTTTAGTTTAACATGAAACAGCCCCGAAATCCCCATCACCAAACTACACCAGACTCCATGTAAATAATCACTACTTTTATCATCGTAAAACACACTTCATTCAAAGTGGACGGAAACTAAATCAAACTATCAAAAGCCGTCTTGGTTCATCTTTCCACTGTTCCAACAATCACCACTCTGGTTTGGTTGAAATAAACCCTTAATTCACCCATTTACATGTGGAAATATGCTGGCTCTATACACACTAAAATTCCTGATTATTTACATGGAGTCTGGTGGAAATATGCTGGCTCTATACACGCTAAAAGTCCTGATTATTTACATGGAGTCTGGTGGAGATATGCTGGCTCTATACATGCTAAAAGTACTGATTATTTACATGGAGTCTGGTGGAGATATGCTGGCTCTATACACGCTAAAAGTCCTGATTATTTACATGGAGTCTGGTGGAAATATGCTGGCTCTATACACGCTAAAAGTCCTGATTATTTACATGGAGTCTGGTGGAAATATGCTGGCTCTATACACACTAAAAGTCCTGATTATTTACATGGAGTCTGGTGGAAATATGCTGGCTCTATACACGCTAAAAGTCCTGATTATTTACATGGAGTCTGGTGGAGATATGCTGGCTCTATACATGCTAAAAGTACTGATTATTTACATGGAGTCTGGTGGAGATATGCTGGCTCTATACATGCTAAAAGTACTGATTATTTACATGGAGTCTGGTGGAAATATGCTGGCTCTATACACGCTAAAAGTCCTGATTATTTACATGGAGTCTGGTGGAGATATGCTGGCTCTATACATGCTAAAAGTACTGATTATTTACATGGAGTCTGGTGGAGATATGCTGGCTCTATACATGCTAAAAGTACTGATTATTTACATGGAGTCTGGTGGAAATATGCTGGCTCTATACACGCTAAAAGTCCTGATTATTTACATGGAGTCTGGTGGAAATATGCTGGCTCTATACACGCTAAAAGTACTGATTATTTACATGGAGTCTGGTGGAGATATGCTGGCTCTATACACGCTAAAAGTAGTGATTATTTACATGGAGTCTGGTGGAGATATGCTGGCTCTATACACGCTAAAAGTACTGATTATTTACATGGAGTCTGGTGGAAATATGCTGGCTCTATACACGCTAAAAGTACTGATTATTTACATGGAGTCTGGTGGAAATATGCTGGCTCTATACACGCTAAAAGTACTGATTATTTACATGGAGTCTGGTAGAAATATTCTGGCTCTATACACGCTAAAAGTCCTGATTATTTACATGGAGTCTGGTGGAAATATGCTGGCTCTATACACGCTAAAAGTACTGATTATTTACATGGAGTCTGGTTGAAATATGCTGGCTCTATACACGCTAAAAGTCCTGATTATTTACATGGAGTCTGGTGGAAATATGCTGGCTCTATACACGCTAAAAGTAGTGATTATTTACATGGAGTCTGGTGGAAATATGCTGGCTCCATACACGCTAAAAGTCCTGATTATTTACATGGAGTCTGGTGGGTTTGGTGACTAAATGAACCAAATCACCAAACCCACCAGACTCCATTTATTCAGCCGGCAGCAGAATACAGAAGTTAACACGGGAACTTGGACACTTTTTTGAATCTTTATTTAAACAACATTCAAAGACAACAGAGAGAACAATCCCAACCTAAACACAAGCAGACATAATGCACATTATACTCTAAATACATCAGGTCATTTAAGGCTTAAAGTGGCTACAGAGATACATGGTTTAGATAACTTTGTTATTTCTGGAATATTGAATTGTTAAAAAGGATGAATATGAAATATAGGGAGTAACAGGATCAGACTATGATGAATAAAAGACATGAATAACTGTAACTCTACTCTGATCTACTCTGAGGTATTTATATAAAGGTAAACCCCAGGGCTCTCATTTATAAAACTCTGCGTAGGATCTTTACTAAAAGTACGTACGCCCAAAAGCCCAAAATGGCGTACGCCAAAAAAAGGTCAGATTTATAAAACCGTGCATACCTACACCTGTAAACAATGTTCCCTTTATAAATCAGAGATTACCCACAAGTGTGCGTATGTGAATCAGCCTCTTATCCCGCCCTGTACACGCCCATTTTTAACCCTAAATAGTCAATGCAGAGCACCTCGTGAATGCTGATCAGTATGTTAGTGACCCTGGCAGTTGTTCTTTCATCACGCCAAATCGTGACCACTGGTGGAGAAAAAGCAAAAAACTTCTCAGATGTTCAGGAATTGCTGCAACTTGAATTAAAATTTCGGCCTGTTCTTGCCCAGTGTAGGGAAACCTGATCTATAACTACATGTATTAATAATACATCCAAAACAGCATTACGGCACTCGGGGACAGCTTCGATATACCAGACGTATATAATAAGATTTAACAGAACTTTATATTATATCCAAACAAGCCTTGGTGATAAAGGTAAAGAATTTATATAATATTTATATAAATCACTTAGCTGTCTGACATTTCCCTCTGGAAACAGCTGGTTTCCCCCAGAGTGGAGGACCAGTAGCCTATTTGGACCGGGATGGCACGGTTCCGGTGCGTTGCCCTCTCTACTGGACCCAGTTCAGTACAGAGATCCAAGAGCTCAGCTTTAGGGAATCTAAATCGTCATATTATCCAGTCATCATCATGGTCCCTGAAGACTCTTTCTCTCCTGATTCTTCCGTTAGTGTAGTCCTCCTGAAGGCCAGCAGGGCCATCATGCAGCATTACACACGGAGGTCACCGCAGTGTTTACAACATATTGGTGATTGTTAACATCTTGCCAAAAATCACAGCATCAACTAGTGGTAACCCCCCGGGGTACAATCTGAAGACAAAAGAAAGTCTAATAGGCAAACACACTTTTCTTCATGCAGGTT